>NW_026610650.1:0-199620 GCF_029499605.1 Hyla sarda
ATGCCTCAGAAGTTGATCTCCCTCCGCAACACATCATTCCACCTGACTGCCTGATCTCCACTTCTCCTGCCTCCATCAGGCAGACTCCTCCAGGAAAGACCTTTGTTTCTCCACGCCAACGCCTCGGAATCCTCAAATGGGGTCACTCCTCCCATCTCGCAGGTCATGCGGGCATCAAGAAATCTGTGCAACTCATCTCCCGCTTCTATTGGTGGCCGACTCTGGAGACGGATGTTGGGGACTTTGTGCGAGCCTGCACTATCTGTGCCCGGGATAAGACTCCTCGCCAGAAGCCCGCTGGTTTTCTTCATCCTCTGCCTGTCCCCGAACAGCCTTGGTCTCTGATTGGTATGGATTTTATTACTGATTTACCCCCTTCCCGTGGCAACACTGTTATTTGGGTGGTCGTTGATCGATTCTCCAAAATGGCACATTTCATCCCTCTTCCTGGTCTTCCTTCTGCGCCTCAGTTGGCTAAACAATTTTTTGTACACATTTTTCGTCTTCACGGGTTGCCTACGCAGATTGTCTCGGATAGAGGTGTCCAATTCGTGTCTAAATTCTGGAGGGCTCTCTGTAAACAACTCAAGATTAAATTAAATTTTTCCTCTGCATATCATCCCCAGTCCAATGGACAAGTAGAAAGAATTAACCAGATCTTGGGTGATTATTTGCGACATTTTGTTTCCTCCCGCCAGGATGACTGGGCAGATCTCCTTCCATGGGCCGAATTCTCGTATAACTTCAGGGTCTCTGAATCTTCCTCCAAATCCCCATTTTTCGTGGTGTACGGCCGTCACCCTCTTCCCCCCCTCCCTACCCCCTTGCCCTCTGGTCTGCCCGCTGTGGATGAAATTTCTCGTGACCTTTCCATTATATGGAGAGAGACCCAAAATTCTCTCTTACAGGCTTCTTCACGCATGAAGAGGTTCGCGGATAAGAAAAGAAGAGCTCCCCCCGTTTTTTCCCCTGGAGACAAGGTATGGCTCTCCGCTAAATATGTCCGCTTCCGTGTCCCTAGCTACAAGTTGGGACCACGCTATCTTGGTCCTTTCAAAATTTTGTGTCAAATTAATCCTGTCTCTTATAAACTTCTTCTTCCTCCTTCTCTTCGTATCCCTAATGCCTTTCACGTCTCTCTTCTCAAACCACTCATCCTCAACCGTTTTTCTCCCAAATCTGTTCCTCCCACTCCTGTTTCCGGCTCCTCGGACGTCTTCTCGGTCAAGGAAATTTTGGCTGCCAAAAAGGTCAGAGGGAAAAATTTTTTTTTAGTAGACTGGGAGGGTTGTGGTCCTGAAGAGAGATCCTGGGAACCTGAGGACAACATCCTTGACAAAAGTCTGCTCCTCAGGTTCTCAGGCTCCAAGAAGAGGGGGAGACCCAAGGGGGGGGGGTACTGTTACGCCGAGCGCTCCGGGTCCCCGCTCCTCCCCGGAGCGCTCGCTTCTCTCTCTCCGCTGCAGCGCTCCGGTCACGTCCTCTGACCCGGGGCGCTGCGATCCCGCTGCCAGCCGGGATGCGATTCGCGATGCGGGTAGCGCCCGCTCGCGATGCGCACCCCGGCTCCCCTACCTGACTCGCTCCCCGTCTGTTCTGTCCCGGCGCGCGCGGCCCCGCTCCCTAGGGCGCGCGCGCGCCGGGTCTCTGCGATTTAAAGGGCCACTGCGCCGCTGATTGGCGCAGTGGTTCCAATTAGGGTATCACCTGTGCACTTCCCTATATTACCTCACTTCCCTTGCACTCCCTTGCCGGATCTTGTTGCCTTAGTGCCAGTGAAAGCGTTCCTTGTGTGTTCCTTGCCTGTGTTTCCAGACCTTCTGCCGTTGCCCCTGACTACGATCCTTGCTGCCTGCCCCGACCTTCTGCTACGTCCGACCTTGCTTCTGCCTACTCCCTTGTACCGCGCCTATCTTCAGCAGCCAGAGAGGTGAGCCGTTGCTAGTGGATACGACCTGGTCACTACCGCCGCAGCAAGACCATCCCGCTTTGCGGCGGGCTCTGGTGAAAACCAGTAGTGGCTTAGAACCGGTCCACTAGCACGGTCCACGCCAATCCCTCTCTGGCACAGAGGATCCACTACCTGCCAGCCGGCATCGTGACAGTATAAGCTATTTCCTAGTCATCAGATGGACCGGGTCCTTTATCCTATAGTATCCAGTCTTTTTATGTAGTATAAGCTATTTCCTAGTCATCAGATGGACCGGGTCCTTTATCCTATAGTATCAGCCTTTTTATGTAACATAAGCTATTTCCTAGTCATCAGATGGACCAGGTCCTTTATCCTATAGTATCAGACTTTTTATGTAGTATAAGCTATTTCCTAATCATCAGATGGACCGGGTCCTTTATCCTATAGTATCAGCCTCTTTATGTAGTATAAGCTATTTCCTAATCATCAGATGGACCAGGTCCTTTATCCTATAGTATCCAGCCTTTTTATGTAGCATAAGCTATTTCCTAATCATCAGAGGGACCAGGTCCTTTATCCTATAGTATCCAGCCTTTTTATGTAGTATAAGCTATTTCCTAATCATCAGAGAGACCAGGTCCTTTATCCTATAGTATCCAGCCTTTTTATGTAGTATAAGCTATTTCCTAATCATCAGATGGACCGGGTCCTTTATCCTATAGTATCAGCCTCTTTATGTAGCATAAGCTATTTCCTAATCATCAGATGGACCAGGTCCTTTATCCTATAGTATCAGCCTTTTTATGTAGTATAAGCTATTTCCTAATCATCAGATGGACCAGGTCCTTTATCCTATAGTATCAGACTTTTTATGTAGTATAAGCTATTTCCTAATCATCAGATGGACCAGGTCCTTTATTCTATAGTATCAGCCTTTTTATGTAGTATAAGCTATTTCCTAATCATCAGAGAGACCAGGTCCTTTATCCTATAGTATCAGCCTTTTTATGTAGTATAAGCTATTTCCTAATCATCAGATGGACCGGGTCCTTTATCCTATAGTATCAGCCTCTTTATGTAGTATAAGCTATTTCCTAATCATCAGATGGACCGGGTCCTTTATCCTATAGTATCAGCCTCTTTATGTAGTATAAGCTATTTCCTAATCATCAGATGGACCAGGTCCTTTATCCTATAGTATCAGACTTTTTATGTAGTATAAGCTATTTCCTAGTCATCAGATGGACCGGGTCCTTTATCCTATAGTATCAGCCTTTATGTAGTATAAGCTATTTCCTAATCATCAGATGGACCAGGTCCTTTATCCTATAGTATCAGACTTTTTATGTA
Organism: Hyla sarda; assembly: GCF_029499605.1. Taxonomy (NCBI): domain Eukaryota; kingdom Metazoa; phylum Chordata; class Amphibia; order Anura; family Hylidae; genus Hyla; species Hyla sarda. The sequence continues at coordinate 3,263 of NW_026610650.1, forward strand.
GTATAAGCTATTTCCTAGTCATCAGATGGACCGGGTCCTTTATCCTATAGTATCAGCCTTTTTATGTAACATAAGCTATTTCCTAATCATCAGATGGACCAGGTCCTTTATCCTATAGTATCCAGCCTTTTTATGTAGCATAAGCTATTTCCTAATCATCAGAGGGACCAGGTCCTTTATCCTATAGTATCCAGCCTTTTTATGTAGTATAAGCTATTTCCTAATCATCAGAGAGAGGTCCTTTATCCTATAGTATCCAGCCTTTTTATGTAGTATAAGCTATTTCCTAATCATCAGATGGACCAGGTCCTTTATCCTATAGTATCAGCCTTTTTATGTAGCATAAGCTATTTCCTAATCATCAGAGAGAACAGGTCCTTTATCCTATAGTATCAGCCTTTTTATGTAGTATAAGCTATTTCCTAATCATCAGATGGACCGGGTCCTTTATCCTATAGTATCAGCCTCTTTATGTAGTATAAGCTATTTCCTAATCATCAGATGGACCGGGTCCTTTATCCTATAGTATCAGCCTCTTTATGTAGTATAAGCTATTTCCTAATCATCAGATGGACCAGGTCCTTTATCCTATAGTATCAGACTTTTTATGTAGTATAAGCTATTTCCTAGTCATCAGATGGACCAGGTCCTTTATCCTATAGTATCAGACTTTTTATGTAGTATAAGCTATTTCCTAATCATCAGATGGACCGGGTCCTTTATCCTATAGTATCAGCCTCTTTATGTAGTATAAGCTATTTCCTAATCATCAGATGGACCGGGTCCTTTATCCTATAGTATCAGCCTTTTTATGTAACATAAGCTATTTCCTAGTCATCAGATGGACCGGGTCCTTTATCCTATAGTATCAGCCTTTTTATGTAGTATAAGCTATTTCCTAATCATCAGATGGACCAGGTCCTTTATCCTATAGTATCAGCCTTTTTATGTAGTATAAGCTATTTCCTAATCATCAGATGGACCAGGTCCTTTATCCTATAGTATCAGACTTTTTATGTAGTATAAGCTATTTCCTAATCATCAGATGGACCGGGTCCTTTATCCTATAGTATCAGCCTTTTTATGTAGCATAAGCTATTTCCTAATCATCAGATGGACCGGGTCCTTTATCCTATAGTATCAGCCTTTTTATGTAGTATAAGCTATTTCCTAATTATCAGATGGACCGGGTCCTTTATCCTATAGTATCAGCCTTTTTATGTAGTATAAGCTATTTCCTAATCATCAGATGGACCGGGTCCTTTATCCTATAGTATCAGCCTTTTTATGTAGTATAAGCTATTTCCTAATTATCAGATGGACCAGGTCCTTTATCCTATAGTATCAGCCTTTTTATGTGATATAAGCTATTTCCTAATCATCAGATGGACCGGGTCCTTTATCCTATAGTATCAGCCTTTTTATGTAGTATAAGCTATTTCCTAATCATCAGATGGACCAGGTCCTTTATCCTATAGTATCAGCCTTTTTATGTAACATAAGCTATTTCCTAATCATCAGATGGACCAGGTCCTTTATACTATAGTATCAGCCTTTTTATATATTATAAGCTATTTCCTAATCATCAGATGGACCAGGTCCTTTATCCTATAGTATCAGCCTTTTTATGTAGTATAAGCTATTTCCTAATCTTCAGATGGACCAGATCCTTTATCCTATAGTATCAGCCTTTTTATGTAGTATAAGCTATTTCCTAATCTTCAGATGGACCAGGTCCTTTATCCTATAGTATCAGCCTTTTTATGTAGTATAAGCTATTTCCTAATCATCAGATGGACCAGGTCCTTTATACTATAGTATCAGCCTTTTTATATATTATAAGCTATTTCCTAATCATCAGATGGACCGGGTCCTTTATCCTATAGTATCCAGCCTTTTTATGTAGTATAAGCTATTTCCTAATCATCAGATGGACCAGGTCCTTTATCCTATAGTATCAGCCTTTTTATGTAGTATAAGCTATTTCCGAATCATCAGATGGACCAGGTCCTTTATCCTATAGTATCAGCCTTTTTATGTAGTATAAGCTATTTCCGAATCATCAGATGGACCGGGTCCTTTATCCTATAGTATCAGCCTTTTTATGTAGTATAAGCTATTTCCTAATCATCAGATGGACCAGGTCCTTTATCCTATAGTATCAGCCTTTTTATGTAGTATAAGCTATTTCCTAATCATCAGATGGACCAGGTCCTTTATCCTATAGTATCAGCCTTTTTATGTAACATAAGCTATTTCCTAATCATCAGATGGACCAGGTCCTTTATCCTATAGTATCAGCCTTTTTATGTAGTATAAGCTATTTCCTAATCATCAGATGGACCAGGTCCTTTATCCTATAGTATCAGCCTTTTTATGTAGTATAAGCTATTTCCTAATCATCAGAGGGACCGGGTCCTTTATCCTATAGTATCAGCCTTTTTATGTAGTATAAGCTATTTCCTAATCATCAGATGTACCAGGTCCTTTATCCTATAGTATCAGCCTTTTTATGTAACATAAGCTATTTCCTAATCATCAGATGGACCAGGTCCTTTAGCTGGCTAGGATTTAGACTCTACCATACCTCCACCTGCAGACTGTACAGGAGCCACTTACAGGACCTGCGATGATGTCACCGTCATGTGATCAGTCACACGGAGGAGGAGTCACATGATCAGGGGCTGCTGCTCTAGGCTCATCTGCTCAGTGTATGAAGGACTCTGCTGTCACATGACCATTATCACAGGTCCTCCAATCACAATCTCTTCTCTCCTGCACTGCTGAGCTCCGCCCACTCCTGTCACATGATCCTACCCACAGTTCCTTCAGCCACAGTCTCATCTATACTACTACATTTTGCCCCCAAATGTACTGGTCACATGATTGTGACATCATCACAGGTCCTACACCTCCAGCATGTAGCAGATACAGAGCAGGTCCTGGTGGGGCAGTCACTGCTGTTGTGTTGTGTGTGAAGATCTCTCAGAGCAGCAGCCCCTGATCATGTGACTCCTCCTCCTCAATGTGACTGATCACATGACGGTGACATCATCGCAGGTCCTGTAAGCACACGGCTCCTCTACAGATACAGGTATGTGTGTGCGGTCACCATCAGATCAGGATTATTGGGGATGTTTGTATGTGTTGTTGTGTATCGTGTTATCTGGTATATGTCTCCATGTTGTGTATTGTGTTATCTGGTATATATGTCTCCATGTTGTGTATCGTGTTATCTGGTATATGTCTCCATGTTGTGTATTGTGTTATCTGGTATATGTCTCCATGTTGTGTATCGTGTTATCTGGTATATGTCTCCATGTTGTGTATTGTGTTATCTGGTATATGTCTCCATGTTGTGTATTGTGTTATCTGGTATATGTCTCCATGTTGTGTATTGTGTTATCTGGTATATGTCTCCATGTTGTGTATAGTGTTATCTGGTATATGTCTCCATGTTGTGTATCGTGTTATCTGGTATATGTCTCCATGTTGTGTATTGTGTTATCTGGTATATGTCTCCATGTTGTGTATAGTGTTATCTGGTATATGTCTCCATGTTGTGTATTGTGTTATCTGGTATATGTCTCCATGTTGTGTATTGTGTTATCTGGTATATGTCTCCATGTTGTGTATTGTGTTATCTGGTATATGTCTCCATGTTGTGTATAGTGTTATCTGGTATATGTCTCCATGTTGTGTATAGTGTTATCTGGTATATATCTCCATGTTGTGTATTGTGTTATCTGGTATATGTCTCCATGTTGTGTATTGTGTTATCTGGTATATGTCTCCATGTTGTGTATTGTGTTATCTGGTATATGTCTCCATGTTGTGTATCCTGTTGTCTGGTATATGTCTCCATGTTGTGTATTGTGTTATCTGGTATATGTCTCCATGTTGTGTATTGTGTTATCTGGTATATGTCTCCATGTTGTGTATTGTGTTATCTGGTATATATGTCTCCATGTTGTGTATTGTGTTATCTGGTATATGTCTCCATGTTGTGTATTCTGTTATCTGGTATATGTCTCCATGTTGTGTATTCTGTTATCTGGTATATGTCTCCATGTTGTGTATTGTGTTATCTGGTATATGTCTCCATGTTGTGTATTGTGTTATCTGGTATATATCTCCATGTTGTGTATCGTGTTATCTGGTATATGTCTCCATGTTGTGTATTGTGTTATCTGGTATATGTCTCCATGTTGTGTATTGTGTTATCTGGTATATGTCTCCATGTTGTGTATTGTGTTATCTGGTATATGTCTCCATGTTGTGTATTGTGTTATCTGGTATATGTCTCCATGTTGTGTATTCTGTTATCTGGTATATGTCTCCATGTTGTGTATTGTGTTATCTGGTATATGTCTCCATGTTGTGTATAGTGTTATCTGGTATATGTCTCCATGTTGTGTATCGTGTCATCTGGTATATATATCTCCATGTTGTGTATCGTGTTATCTGGTATATGTCTCCATGTTGTGTATTGTGTTATCTGGTATATGTCTCCATGTTGTGTACTGTATTATCTGGTATATGTCTCCATGTTGTGTATTGTGTTATCCGGTATATGTCTCCATGTTGTGTATAGTGTTATCTGGTATATGTCTCCATGTTGTGTATCGTGTTATCTGGTATATGTCTCCATGTTGTGTATCGTGTTATCTGGTATATGTCTCCATGTTGTGTATTGTGTTATCTGGTATATGTCCCCATGTTGTGTATTGTGTTATCTGGTATATGTCTCCATGTTGTGTATCGTGTTATCTGGTATATGTCTCCATGTTGTGTATCGTGTTATCTGGTATATGTCTCCATGTTGTGTATCGTGTTATCTGGTATATGTCTCCATGTTGTGTATCGTGTTATCTGGTATATGTCTCCACGTTGTGTATCGTGTTATCTGGTATATGTCTCCACGTTGTGTATTGTGTTATCTGGTATATGTCTCCACGCTGTGTATTGTGTTATCTGGTATATGTCTCCATGTTGTGTACTATGTTATCTGGTATATATGTCTCCATGTTGTGTATTGTGTTATCTGGTATATGTCTCCATGTTGTGTATTGTGTTATTTGGTATATGTCTCCATGTTGTGTATATGTCTCCATGTTGTGTATTGTGTTATCTGGTATATGTCTCCATGTTGTGTATAGTGTTATCTGGTATATGTCTCCATGTTGTGTATTGTATTATCTGGTATATGTCTCCATGTTGTGTATCGTGTTATCTGGTATGTGTCTCCATGTTGTGTATTGTATTATCTGGTATATGTCTCCATGTTGTGTATTGTGTTATCTGGTATATGTCTCCATGTTGTGTATTGTGTTATCTGGTATATGTCTCCATGTTGTGTATTGTGTTATTTGGTATATGTCTCCATGTTGTGTATATGTCTCCATGTTGTGTATTGTGTTATCTGGTATATGTCTCCATGTTGTGTATAGTGTTATCTGGTATATGTCTCCATGTTGTGTATTGTGTTATCTGGTATATGTCTCCATGTTGTGTACTATGTTATCTGGTATATATGTCTCCATGTTGTGTATTGTATTATCTGGTATATGTCTCCATGTTGTGTATCGTGTTATCTGGTATGTGTCTCCATGTTGTGTATTGTATTATCTGGTATATGTCTCCATGTTGTGTATTGTGTTATCTGGTATATGTCTCCATGTTGTGTATTGTGTTATCTGGTATATGTCTCCATGTTGTGTATTGTGTTATTTGGTATATGTCTCCATGTTGTGTATATGTCTCCATGTTGTGTATTGTGTTATCTGGTATATGTCTCCATGTTGTGTATAGTGTTATCTGGTATATGTCTCCATGTTGTGTATTGTGTTATCTGGCATATGTCTCCATGTTGTGTATTGTGTTATCTGGTATATGTCTCCATGTTGTGTATTGTGTTATCTGGTATATGTCTCCATGTTGTGTATTCTGTTATCTGGTATATGTCTCCATGTTGTGTATTGTGTTATCTGGTATATGTCTCCATGTTGTGTATCCTGTTATCTGGTATATGTCTCCATGTTGTGTATAGTGTTATCTGGTATATGTCTCCATGTTGTGTATTGTGTTATCTGGTATATGTCTCCATGTTGTGTATAGTGTTATCTGGTATATGTCTCCATGTTGTGTATTGTGTTATCTGGTATATGTCTTCATGTTGTGTATTGTATTATCTGGTATATGTCTCCATGTTGTGTATTGTGTTATCTGGTATATGTCTCCATGTTGTGTATTGTGTTATCTGGTATATGTCTCCATGTTGTGTATTGTGTTATCTGGTATATATCTCCATGTTGTGTATTCTGTTATCTGGGATATGTCTCCATGTTGTGTATTGTGTTATCTGGTATATGTCTCCATGTTGTGTATTGTGTTATCTGGTATATGTCTCCATGTTGTGTATTGTGTTATCTGGTATATGTCTCCATGTTGTGTATTGTGTTATCTGGTATATGTCTCCGTGTTGTGTATCGGGTTATCTGGTATATGTCTCCGTGTTGTGTATTGTGTTATCTGGTATATGTCTCCGTGTTGTGTATTGTGTTATCTGGTATATGTCTCCGTGTTGTGTATTGTGTTATCTGGTATATGTCTCCGTGTTGTGTATTGGGTTATCTGGTATATGTCTCCATCCTGTTATCTGGTATCACCTCATCATCCGAGAGCAAGAAGATAAATCATGTGCAGGAATATCCCCTCAAATGTCTCCATATAACATCCTGGAATTGTATAGAATTAAATGTTTATTCACAATACAGGTTCCTATAAGGTGTCAGGACGTGGCGGTCTATTTCTCCATGGAGGAGTGGGAGTATGTAGAAGGACACAAGGATCAGTACAAGGATCAGGTCATGATGGAGGATCAGCAGCCCCTCACATCACCAGGTAATAGACATGACTATATACACACGTCCTCTCATTATTTGTATGTAAAGAATGAATTCAGTCTCTGTATGTGTTCCCTACAGTCAGATCCAGTAAGAGAACAGCACCAGAGAGGTGTCCCCGTCCTCTTGATGAACAGAATATGGAGGATATTACTACAGGGAAAGATCTGATCTATATAAATGCTACAGACATAAAGGAAGAAGAAGAGACAGATGTGAGTCGTGATGAGCAGTATAAGGAGCACATTCCTACAGAGAAAGATCTGAACTATATTAATGCTTTAAACATAATAGTAAAAGAAGAAGAGACAGATGTGAGCAGTGATGAGCAGTATAAGGAGGACATTCCTACAGGCAGCAGCCCAGGTCAGTAGTAACCACTAATTGAAGAGTCACAGATTCTACTTAGTCCCCGGCTGCAACAATTTTGTGTGGAATTCTTTAAAGGAGTACTATCGTGCAGGACAACTTATCACAGGCGGTCCTACCGCTGGGACCCTCCCACGATCTCCTGCACGGGACCCCGGGGATGATTCATCCCCGGAACTTGGTGTGTCGACCCGGCACAAAGTGGCGGCCAGCACCCCCCCAAATATATGTGTCTATAGGAGAGCCCGAGGTACAGCGTCCGTCTAGCTCCGTCTCTCCCATAGAGATACATGAAGGGGGGTGTCATGTCATCTGCCACTTCGTGGGGGGTTTGTCACGCTCCATTCTTGGGGAAAGCCGGGGTCCCATGCAGGAGATTGGGGGGGTCCCAGCAATCTGATCCCCCCCCCCCCCTTGATCAGACACTTATCCCCATCCTAGGACATAATAATGTTTTATAGGCATTTTCCCTGAGTGTAGTGAGATATATGGTATGCACCCTCCCTGATACTGATCTTGTCTGTAAAGTCCTTGTTTGCGCTGTTGTTTTTCTTGTCCCTGTTGTCTCCATCTTATATAGTCAGCAGGATTTCCATGTAGACGACTAGAGGAATAATTTGGGATATTTCCCAGCACTTCTGTATTGCTGGGGGCTCTGAACCGCCTCGGCTGTCGTCTGATTTGTGCCCTATGGATTGTTCATTGCTGCTGGATGGGAGTGTGATGGGGTCCAGGAGTGGGGTGTATGTGACCTGAAGACCCGATATTATGTCTACATTAACTATTTATTATCCGGAGGACGGGGAGAAGGTTCCATGATGTCACATGCTGCACTTATAATGTTCTACTAAAAAGACTATAAATATGGGCGCAGTTATTAATAAAATCTGTGTTATTCTCTGCAGATTCTTGTAGCAGGAGATCAGAGGAGAATCTTATATCTTCAGATTATAAAGCAGATGATGATGATATCACACAAGATACATATGAAGAACATTCCATTATCCCAGATACACCCTCAGCCCTTCACAGCCAAGATCTGTCATCTCAAAAAAGTAATAATAGAAGTGTTGAGCATCAAAAAGCTCTTACAGGGGAGAAGCTGTTTACATGTTCAGAATGTGGGAAATGTTTTAGTTTTAAATCACGGCTTGTAATACATCAGAGAACTCACACAGGAGAGAAGCCATTTGCATGTTCACAGTGTGGAAAATGTTTTGCTCATAAATCGCATCTTGTTGAACATCAAACAACCCACACAGGAGAGAAGTCATTTTCATGTTCAGAATGTGGAAAATGTTTTACTTCTAAATCACGGCTTATAATACATCAGAGAACTCACACAGGGGAGAAACTATTTTCATGTTCAGAATGTGGAAAATATTTTACTTATAAATCACGGCTTGTTGAACATCGGAGAACTCACACAGGAGAGAAGCCATTTTCATGTTCAGAATGTGGAAAATGTTTTACTCAGAAATCACATCTATCTGAACATCAAACAATTCATATTGGAGAGAAGCCATTTTCATGTTCAGAATGTGGAAAATGTTTTACTTCTAAATCACGCCTTGTTAAACATCAGATAATTCACACAGAGGAGAAACCATTTTCATGTTCAGAATGTGGAAAATGTTTTACTTCTAAATCACGGCTTGTTAAACATCAGATAATTCACACAGAGGAGAAACCATTTTCATGTTCAGAATGTGGAAAATGTTTTACTCGAAAAGCAAGTCTTCTTATGCACCAAAGAACACATACAAAGTAGCCTTTTAACTTGTCAAATTGTGCAAAAATTACAACATTGCAGTCAGTCACAAGAGACATCAATTTAGACCAATAAATCGAAAAAGTATTAGTATTCCAGAAAATGTCTGATATACAAAATGCAAATAGAATCCAAATAACACATCTGTATATATGTCACCAGGTACTAGAATATTATATATATATAAATAATCTCCAAACAAATAAGAGAAAGAATGCGGCAGCTCACCAAAATCCTTCAGGCTTTATATCATGCGGGTGTACAGACAGGTGCAAATCACAGAGAAACGTCCCTTTCACACTGACTTGTGCTTCTTCTGGCTCCGGGAGCAGGAAGAAGCACAAGTCAGTGTGAACCGGACGTTGCTCTGTGATTTGCACCTGTCTGTACACCTGCATGATATAAAGCCTGAAGGATTTTGTTGCGCTGTCGCATTCTCTCTCTTATTTGTTTGGAGTTGCATTAGTCTAAGGACTTTATTGCTGAGCACCACCAGATAGAGGCATTTATGAGCGGCCGTATTATTGCCATCGGAGAAGGGATTTGTATCCCTCCCTGTGAATCCACGGTAGTGCCCGCTGAAAACTTCTCATTGTTACGAGTGATTAATAAAGATTTACTTTTCAGACATAAAGTTTCTTATCCATTTATCTCTATAATTTTGTCTGCTGGGAAATAATCCCCCATAACAATGTAGAGATATGATGTGTCCGCTGCTCCTCATGGTGAAGACCCAACAGGTATAATCCATGGGGAGCTGCTGGGACTGGATATTCCCCACCGGCCATGATTGACAGATCGCTCTTTGTTCACATATGTTACATATTATGGGATATTTCTCAATACATGTTCTCATTATCAAGGTTACAGGTTATCACTGAGATACACTGTACAGTGCTGGATGTATATATATATATAGAACCTAATGACATAGTACAATACTATTTCAGTACAGTGGGAGGATATACCATATATATACACATGAAGTATCCAATAAGAAAACACCCACCACCTAATGTATACCATGCCGGCCCACAAGGGAGGAGGACTGGACTCGTAATGAACCAGATATATATATATATATATTAGGATAAACACCCCTCATGGGGGCTCAGTGGTTTGTTCTGTTGTCTTGCAGAACTGGAGTCCTAGGTTCAAATCCATCAACATCTGCAAAGAGTTTGTATGTTCTTCCATGTTTGTGTGGGTTTCCTCCGGTTTCCTCTCACACTTCAAAAACATGTGACCCCAATGGGGACAGGGACCAATATGAGTGTACAGCGCTGCGGAATCTGTGTGCGCTATATAAATAAGGAATTATTATAAAGGAAACACCTTCAATTATAGTAGACACACCCACATTTATAATAGACACACCCACATTTATAATAGACACCCCCCCATTATATACACATCCTCAATTATAATAGACACCCCCCAATTATATACACATCCTCAATTATAATAGACACACCCACATTTATAATAGACACCCCCCAATTATATACACATCCTCAATTATAATAGACACACCCACATTTATAATAGACACCCCCCCAATGATATACACACCCTCAATTATAATAGACACACCCACATTTATAATAGACACCCCCCAATTATATACACATCCTCAATTATAATAGACACCCCCCAATTATATACACATCCTCAATTATAATAGACACACCCACATTTATAATAGACACCCCCCAATTATATACACATCCTCAATTATAATAGACACACCCACATTTATAATAGACACCCCAATGATATACACACCCTCAATTATAATAGACACCCACATTTATAATATACACACCCTCAATTATAGTAGATAACCCCAATTATAATACAACCCCCCAATTATAATAGACACCCCCCAAATATAATAAAACATACCCATGACTTTGAGTATAAGTAAAACTTTTTTTTTTTATCAATTGGTGCCAGAAAGTTAAACAGAAAAAAATATTAATCCTTCCAGTACTTATCAGCTGCTGTATGCTCTTTTATTTTAGAATTTCCTTTCTGTCTGACCACAGTGCTCTCTGCTGACACTCTTTTTATTAGAAAAATACAAAACTTATCAAATACAAAACACAAAGCAAGCTTAACCAGCTATAACATAAATAAGAAATACTCTAGAACCAAAAACAAAACCTCATAAACAAAACCCTGCCTAACCGGCCAGCCCAGCTTTACTGAGATACTAAAATACTAAGATATTAAAGTATGCCCAAAATATCTAATCAAACACTCACACACTTACCGAAAATGAACATAAGAAAAATAAATAAATAAAATAGCACAACTTGGCTTGTCAAAATATAAACATAAAAGTTATCATTATCCGACTATAACTCAAAACCATCCATACTTGGGAACACGCAACAAGAAAACTAAACAGAAACGTAGCAAGCACACCTCAAAAAAAAAAAAAAATAAAAAATAAAAAATTATTATATTTTTTTGTACATATACATACATACAAACAAAAACTATAATAGTAGTAATAATAATAATAATCATCAAAATAATCATATCACACATACATTCACTTACAAAACGTCCAAATTAACTGGATCCTCTATCCGGGACTAATGAAAATACCAAAGAAAACATAAAACAGACCAAATAACTGAAATAAACTAAATAAACCACATATCAATACAGCAACTGGTCCGGCTACCATAACGCTGAAACAATATGAAACAATATAGATATAACACAATATAGGTACAAAATTACTAAATATACTATATAAATAAAATATAATATAAACAAAATATATGCACTACAGAAAACCCCTACAAAATCAATAGAAAACCCTAGGAAAAACCCTACACTAAAACTGTACCCTCACCCACACCACCCCTCCTGTACATGGGTCAGAGTCCATACCGTTCTTACAGTTCACAAAGTCCAGTCCTTAACTGACCCATGTCAGGTCCCCCAAAGATGAACACCACCACCCACAAGCACACCCTCCCCACCTAGCACTCCTCCCAACCAACTTATACACAAACTTATACAAACTGAACCACAACCCACTTTAGGCCCAAGTTTGGTCGCCTGTAAGCCCTTCATACCATATCAGCTTAAAAACAAAACAAAAAACTAGCGTGCACATGCATCAGCCCACCACCAGGGAGAAGGATGGCAGACTTGATACATTCAAAATAATTTTACACTCTTTCCCTAACTCCCCCTACAATTCTCCCTAATCCTATCCCTTCATTCAAACTAACCCTGTTCTCATCCTATCTCTGTCCCTCTGACACTGTCCCCAACCAAAATAAAGGTACTCTACCCAAAAGGTCTAGTACCTAGGGCACATCAAAGGAAAACCCTCTCCATAGGAGAGAAGCCCTACTGGTACCAAGACTGCCATACTCCAAAGACCTGATCTTCCCAAGGTCACCGGTGATGTTCCTACAGACCTCCACCTCGGAGAGGATTTTCTGTTGGGTCGACACTAAACACCGTGCATTCCACGTGTAGTACCTAACCACTAAACTGACTAAGAATAAAGTGCCCCGATCTCGGCCACCCAGGTTCCTGAATGCCCCATAAGCCCACTCCTGATAGGTAAGGCCGGCAAGTTGACTCCAGCCGATGGAAGCGCCCACCCTGTTGTAAACTCCTATATTAAAGGGACAATGAAGCAGGAAGTGGTCCATGCTTTCCAGCGTGTCCCCACACTCTTCTCGGGGACATCCCCGGTCATCAGAGTTCCTACACTTCAAATTGTCCCTCACATATAGCTTCCCCTGAAAGCAGCGCCAGGCCAAGTCCCAAAACTTCTGGGGGATCCTTTTCATGTTTAAAAGGTACAACCCCACCCTCAGATCCCGACCTGGGCAGTCCCTGAGCGCCAGAGGCTTCTGGAAGTGGGTCAACAGAACCCGTTTGTCAAGGAACTGCCTTGACTGGGTCCTGATCTCCCACACTCCCAGACCCCACCGACGTATCGCCTTCAGAGTCGGGGTAGCGTAAGCCGGAAGATATCCATGGGGCGTACGGAGGTCCTTCACTTGCCCTCCTGTCTCCCATTCCTGGAAGAAAGGCCGAAACCATTCCCTACAGGAGAGTACCCACGGAGAAGCCCTCTCTGACCAGAGGTTTGAGATGTTAGCTTTCAAGAAGGTGTTGGTTAAGAACACCACAGGGTTTACCATAGATAAACCCCCTAGTCTCCTTGTGCGGTACGTAACCTCCCTCTTGACTAGGTTCATCCTGTTCCCCCATAACAGTTGGAAAAACAGGCTGTAGACCCTAGTGTAGTAAGCCTCTGGCAGGATGCATACGCTGCCCAGATAGATAAACAAGGGGAGCAGGTACGATTTGATCAGGTGTACCCTTTCCCTGAGGGTCATAGACCAACCCTTCCACTGGTCCACCTTCTGAGTGGCATCCTGGAGCTTACCATCCCAGTTTTTGGTGGGATAATCATCCTGGCCGAATATGATGCCCAACACTTTTGCTGAGTCTTGGGGCCCTGGAAGGGTGTCCGGGAGATCAAACGTGGGATCTCCCCCTCCCAGCCAGAGACTCTCACACTTATCCCGGTTGATCTTAGACCCGGATGCCTCCGAGTAGCGGTCCACCTCCGACATCACCACATCGACCTCCTCTCGCGAGGACACGAAAATGGTGACATCGTCAGCGTACGCCACCACTCTCTGGGCGACATCCAGCTCTGCCAGGTTCATCCCGACTCCCGCCAACGGCCCACAATCTACCCTCCGGACGAAGGGATCGATTGCGAACACGTATAATAGCGGGCTCAAAGGACAACCCTGACGGACTCCGGACCCCACCTCAAAAGAGCGGCCAGACCAACCGTTCACCAGTGGGAAACTCTCTGCCCCTGCATACAAGATCTTAAGCCAATTCACAAAAGTACTCGGTAAGCCATATCTCAGGAGGACGGACCAGAGGTACTCGTGGTTCACCCGATCAAACGCTTTGGCCTGATCCAGGGACAGCAAGTACCCCTTCCAGAAACCCGCACTACTCCTCTCCACTGCCTCCCTGACACTAAGGACAGCACTTAAGGTGCTTCGGCCTGGAACAGAGCAGTGCTGAGCTCCTGAAAGGAGCCGGGGTGCAAACTTCACCAGCCGATTAAACAGTATCTTGGCCAGAAGCTTCCTGTCCGTATTGAGAAGAGCTATGGGCCTCCAATTCTCAATACGGCTGGGATCTTTACCCTTTGATAGAAGAATCAGGGCTGACCTCCTCATTGACTTCGGCAGAGTGCCCGAGGAGAGACACTCATTGAATACCTCAGTCAAGAGGGGAGCTAAAGACTCCTTAAAGGTCCTGTACCACTCGGATGTTAAGCCATCCGGACCCGGCGACTTCTTAGGGGCGAGCCCCTCGATCGCCAGTCTCACTTCCTCTTCCCTGATTCCTTCTGCCAAAACATCAAGAGAGGGGTCTACCCCTGGCTCAGGAATGGTTTCAGCCAGGAAAGCCGACATCTTGTCTCGATCTAGATCCTTCCTCCCCAAGAGGTGCGAGTAGAAGGATCTGACGACCTCCAAGATCCCTGATCTGGACCGATTCAGAGATCCTGTACTATCAATCAGTCCTGAAATTACTTTACTACTCACTGACATCTTACAGTTTCTGTAAGGGTCGGGCGAGCGGTACTTCCCGAAATCCCTCTCAAAAACCAAAGATGCGTGCCTATCGTACTGACACCCCATCAGCAAGGATTTCACTCTGGAGATATCCTCTCTGCTACCTCCAGTCGAGACGAGAAGCTCGAGTTTCCTCCTCCAGACCCTGATACAGGCGATACCTGTTCAGGGACCTGAGGCTCGAGAGCTGGCGGAAGAACCCCGCAACCCACTTCTTGAATATCTCCCACCACTCTGACTTACTACTACATAGGTCCAGTAAAGGTACCTGACTCTGAAGAAAATCCTCAAAGGACTGTCTTATCTCTGCTTCCTCCAGGAGGGACGAATTCAGCTTCCAATAACCTTTTCCCATCCGGGGGGTCTCTGAAACATTCAGGGAAAACAAAATCATACAGTGGTCGGAGAACTCCACCTCAACCACGGACACTGCGGAAGAGATGGCTTCCTCCTTTAAATAAAACCTATCTATCCTAGACCTGCGACTACCTTGATGATAGGTGAAACCCGTGTGGCCTGAGGGGCTCCGGATGTGGGCGTCCTCTAGGCGAGCTTCTCTAGCTATGCTAATCAGTGCCACACTATCGCAAGTCAGCGGACCATTGGAGCCTCTCCTATCTTGGGACCTCGTGACATTATTGAAGTCCCCTCCAAAGATCACTTGCCGACTCGTAAAAAGAAAGGGCTTAATCCTCATAAAGAGATCTTTACGGCCCCGCTTAGTTTGTGGGGCGTAGATGTTAATGAGCCGGAGCTCTTGTCCCTTCATGAAGACATCTAAGATCAGGCACCTCCCCATTTCTAACTCAATAACCCGTCTGCATTCAACAGGAGCGGTAAAAAGGACCGCCACCCCACTATACGGCTCAGCCGCAAGAGACCAGTGGGAGGGACCGCGCCTCCACTCTCTTCTGGCTTTTACCAGGGAGGCTAAATCTGACAACCTGGTCTCTTGCAGATACAAAATGTCGGCTTCAACACGGCCGAGAAAATCAAAGGCTGCGAATCTAGCCGTATCCGACTTTATGCTGGCACAGTTAATAGATGCCAGTGTCAGTGGGGTGAGTGCCGCCATCCTGGGTGATTGAGTTAGATGGCCTCACCCTTTAAACCTTCTTCCTCTCCTTCCCTCCACCCCCATCTGAATCGGAGGAAGACCCTTTGCCTCTTTTTAAACTCAGGGATATATCCATCCCAGGATCTTTACCTCCAGCATCTGGTGTTACCTCTCCCCCTGAGGAAACTGCCCCAGAGGAAGGAGGCTCGGCACCTCCTGGAGGCCGCACTGCCTCCGGACCCTCGAGAAGAGGAGGGGAGATGGTATCCCCAAGGGCCTCATATCGATTTGAAAGGACGATCAGAGGGTCAGAGACTGAGTTGTTCCTTCTATGGTCTGAGGCTACAACTGAAGAGGAGGACGGCGCTGCCTTACTCTTACCCTTCTTCCTCCTCTTCTTCTTTTCCTGGCCACCATTTACTGTCTGCCCCTCCTTCTCCTCCTCATCCACAGTTTCGGATTCAGAGGCATGACTGGAGGAAGGAGCATCTTGACATTCTTCCCTACGCAGTCTCCCTATCTCCTCATCCAGTTCGGCCCCACCCAAAGCCTCAGAGTTATTCTGACCTCCTTCTGAGCCAGTGTCTGAAGTGGGACCCCGAGCTACCCCTGGCACCTGGGCATTCTCAAGGGCCCTCTCCAACCTGCGCTTCTCCTCTCGCCTCCGCATAGAGGGGGTCTTATGTTTTTCCTTCACTGGCTTTGGTGCCCCCTCTCCTCCACTAGTCCCCTCCCCCGCTGGGGCAACCGTTAGGCTCTCCCCAGCTGGGGCGGTCACAGTGTTGGAGAACGAGCGTGGACACCGGCTGAACGGGTGACCTAAGTCACCACACAAGTTACACCGAATCTGCCCACAGGTGGCCGCCAGATGACCCACCCCACAGCAGAGGGCGCATATCTGCTGAGTGCAGTTGGCACTAAAGTGGTTTGGGTCACCACACCTGTGACACAGCCTCGGCTGCCCCTGGTAGAAGATCTGAATCCTGTCGCGTCCCAGAAAGGCGGCCGAAGGGATGTGGGTGACCGTGTTCCCTGAACGCCTGAGACGAACGGAAAATGTCCAGGCCCCAGACCATATATTGTGCTCGTCAAAGTTCTTCCGGGGGACGTCCGTCACCTCCCCGTACCTGCCCAGCCAGGTCATAATGTCATAACAAGAAAGTGACTCGTTACGGGTCAAAACGGTCACTTTCTTTACCATACTCTGGCGAGATACCGCTTTTACAGCGAAATCTCGCCATCCGGGCTCGTTTTTCATCAGCTCATAATTAGACCAAAAGAGATCTAGTCCTTCCGGCCTAACAAAGCTGACGTCAAACTCGGAGGAGCCGAAGGGGTGAATCAGGGCAAAGATGTCCCCAGCCCTGAAACCCATCTGGAAAAGAAGCTCCACCACCTTGCCCCTTTGGGGGCACGCATCTTCGCCTTTCCAGACCAAACGGGCCACATTCCTGCGACCTACCTCCTGCCCGTGTGTC
Organism: Hyla sarda; assembly: GCF_029499605.1. NCBI lineage: Eukaryota > Metazoa > Chordata > Amphibia > Anura > Hylidae > Hyla > Hyla sarda. The sequence continues at coordinate 20,497 of NW_026610650.1, forward strand.
TGGAGGGACCATACGGTCTCCCCATTCCTCTCTCGGAACGCTACCAGACCATGTCTCTCCACCCAAAAAGACAGGTCCATCTCCTTTCCCTCTACCTGGAGCGTCCTTTGTCCTCTCTTTAGTGCCTCCAGGAGACGCCGTTGCAACTGACCTTCACCAGATGCAGGAGGTAAAGATCCTACTGAACCCCCAGCTGCCACACTTGCATAACTCCTGACGACCGGGGGGGCAGCCGGACCAGACACCGTCCCTACATCCCCGCCTAGGCCACCTGTACTGCCACAAAAGCCACTCTTATTCCTACCATCCACACCACTACTACTACTACTCTCATTCACACAACTACTCCTCCCATCTGCACCACTACCACTCCTCTCATTTACACCACTACCACCCCTCCTATTCACTCCACTATCACCACTCTTAATCACTTCACTGCCACTCCTCCCGATCACTCCACTACCACTCCTCCCATCTGCACCACTACCACTCCTCTCATTCACTCCACTATCACCACTCTCATTCACACCACTACCACTCCTCCCATCTGCACCACTACCACTCCTCCCATCTGCACCACTACCACTCCTCCCATCTGCACCACTACCACTCCTCTCATTCACTCCACTATCACCACTCTCATTCACACCACTACCACTCCTCCCATCTGCACCACTACCACTGCCACATACACCCCTCTCATCCACAGCACTACCACTCCCATCTTTCACACACCTTGTATTAACATTGCTTTTATTGACAGTATTTTTGGGATCAGCAGCTGCTTCACCCACTACCTCTGGGCTGGCCTGGACATGCTTTAGCTTGGCCTTTTTGTACATTCTCAGGTCGCCGGCGGCTGCCATTGTCGGCGACGCTGACTCCTCCTCCATTCGAGATGTCACCGCCGACATCACCTCCCGAAGCTGAGGCTGCCCCTCCAGGCGCACCTCCACCACTCCTCCTGCCACTGATGTGCAGGGACTCCCCTCTCTCACAGGGGAGATCCCTGCAGTGCCTGCGCCACACACTGTGCCCAACCGCACAGGCTCAGCAGCAGGTTCTGACACCTGGACGCTCCCCTCCCTCTCAGGGGAGTGCCCCGCAGCACCGACACTACTAGCAGCGCCCAGGGGACCGCCCCCCAAGCAGAAGATCTCACCACACACCTCAGGCGCCTGGACACTCCCCCCCCCCTCTCAGGGAAGTGCCCCGCAGGGCTAGTAACATTGCCCACAATACTCGGGGAACTGCTCCCCTTGCAAACTGCCGCATAACTATTGCCCACTATTAGCCTGTCCTGCTCTTCCCTACCAGCAGGACGCGTGACTGTAGCACCCGCGGCCATGTTGGATGCAGCACTGTACCCCCCGTGCTGGTCCCGTTCCACAGCAGAAGCGGGATCTGACAGGGTGGGGGGCCCAGCAGCTTGAACCAACTTTTCAGGTGGCCCAGACTGCTGGATAGGAGAGAAAACAAACTTTATCTGCTCCTCAGTCTTTTTCTTCTTCTTCTTCTTCCTCCTCTTCCTCTCCTCAGGGCCCAGGTCCTGGCCAAAACTGAAATTTTCCAGACGGGTGGGTGACTCTTGCATCACTATGGCCCGCATGAGCCCCCCACAGACCAGTCCACTGTCACCGCCATCATTACTGTCACTTTCCTCAGAGGTGGCTGGTAGGGCGACTTGGGCAGGGTTGATGTAATCCGCACTCGGGGTGACAGAGGTCTTAGGGGTACACGGGGTATCACACACATCCCCCTCACTCTCATCACCCTCACTGCCGCCATCTCCCTCACCACCTTCCTCCATCTTCTCCTCCGTGACACACAAGCACTCTTCCTCCCCCTGACTATCCTCTTCCTCCTTCACAGGGGTCCGCATGGTTTTATAGCGGTCTTCATTCTTTAATTTTTCTTTAAACATGCCTGCTCCCTCTACAATCAGCATTCGGGCTCTCACCACCTCCTGCTCCTCTGCCTTCAGCTCACACACCCTGGCAGCAAACTTAGCCCTCATAGCCTTGGCAGAGTTATCTGTTTGGTAGCGAGCAAACTTCAGGTCTTCCCTTATGATTTTCAGCTTTTTCCCCAGCTGCTCATATTCTACAAGATTTGCCTGCATGCGGGAACCGAAAGTAGCTAGCGACTCCCTGGGACCCTTCACCCCCCATTGCTGGGGTTCCATAGTATCAGACACAGTCCCCGAAGACATAACCATAAGCTTCTTACCGGACGCCTTGCGGTTTCCAGCGAAGGACGGGGGAGTGGGCTCCACATTACTGCGGAGCCTGCTGGATCTTCTCACCCTGTCCTTGGAATCGGCCGTAGCTCTCTCACTCCCACCCCCCTCCGGCCTAGTTCGAGGGGTGGAAGTCTGGGGCTCCATAGCAGGAGGCTCTCCCAAGGAAGCTGCCACCCTCCTGGGGAAAAGGCTGTAGGAAACACTGCTTCAATCCTCTCTCTCTGGAAGTCAGACACACCCAACAAACAGCTGCTGTGTTCCACAGGAAGTGCTCTCTGCTGACACCTCTGTCCATGCCAGGAACTGTCCAGAGTAGGAGCAAATCCCCATAGCAAACCTCTCCTGCTCTGGACCGTTCCTGACATGGACAGAGGTGGCAGCAGAGAGCACTGTGGTCAGACTGGAAAGAAATTCAAAAAGAAAAGAACTTCCTGTGGAGCATACAGCAGCTGATAAGTACTGGAAGGATTAAGATTTTCAATTTACAAATCTGTTTAACTTTCTGGCACCAGTTGATTTAAAGAAAAAATTTTTTTCCTGCGGAGTGCCCCTTTTAAGACATGAGTTCATGAGGAGGGAGACTAAGAATGGAAGAATGGAGGCTGTGAGAAGCTGAGACAGAGGCGGCCATCTTGGAAGGATGAAATCCACCATTTTGGATGAGGTAACCGGCCCTTTGGGAAGAAAGTCCAAGAGGGTGAGATGAGACTAAAGACATTGAAGCCCATATAACTCTTCCTATATGAATAACCTATACTAAGGACGGCCATTATATGGAGATTTATTGTTTATGTAGTGTCGGCCATGTTGTCAGGAAGATTATAATAAAGAGCTCGGAAATCCTCCATGATGACACCTGAGGACACTTACCTATATGAGGTTTATAACAGGGTATAGTAAGGAATCTATTAACCCCTTCAGGACACTGGCCATAAATGAAGCTGAACACACTTCATACCTGGTGGGTCCGGTTGTTATTAGCAGCCAGGACCCACAACTAATGACGGACATCACTGATTGGTCACATTTCTGACACTAACCCTTTAGATGCTGCAATCAATGTTGATTGCGGCGTCTAAAATAGGAAAATAGCATTTCCAGCTAGCTGAGGGCGCTGATCAGGACCATCACAACAAAACTGCGGGGTACCAAGGACACAAGAGGAGGGTCCCTCACCTGCCTCCGGCGCGTCCGATCGACGATTGATTGCCCCAAGCCTGAGATCCAGGCTTGAGCAATCGACCGCCGATAACACTGATCAATGCTATGCTATGGCATAGCATTGATCAGTGCTGGCAATCAATGTACTGTATGTTATAGTCTCCTATGGGAAATATAACACTGCAAAATAAAAGAGTAAATAAATGTGATTTAACCCCTTCCCTAATAAAAGTTCAAATCAACCCCCTTTTCCTATTTAAAAAAAAAATGTAAATAAATATAAACATATATGGTATCGCCGCGTGCGTAAATGTCCGAACTATAAAAATATATCATTAATTAAATCGCAGGGTCAATGGCGTACACGTAAAAAAAATTCCAAAGTCCAAAATAGCGGATTTTTGGTCACTTTTTATACCATAAAAATTAATAAAAAGCCTGATCAAAACAAAAATGGTACCGATAAAAACTAAAGATCACGGCGCAAAATAATGAGTCCTCATACTGCCCTGTACGCGGAAAAATAAAAAGTTATAGGGGTCAGAAGATGACAATTTTAAACGTATTAATTTTCCTGCATGAAGTTATGATTTTTTTCCAGAAGTGCGACAATATCCAACCTATATAATTGGGGATCATTTTATTCGTATGGACCTACAGAATAATGATAAGGTGTCATTTTTACCGAAAAATGTACTGCGTAGAAACGGAGGCCCCCAAAAGTTACAAAATGGTGATTTTTCTTAAATTTTGTCGCACAATTATTTTTTTTTCCGTTTCGCTGTAGATTTTTGGGTAAAATGACTGATGTCATTACAAAGTAGAATTGGTGGCGCAAAAAATAAGCCTCATATGAGTCTGTAGGTGCAAAAAGGGTTTTGATTTTTAGGTGAAGAGGAAAACATGAAAAACCCTGAGTCGCCAAGGGGTTAAAGGGGTATTCAAGTAAAAAAAATTTTCACATCAACTGGCTCCAGAAAGTTAAACAGATTTGTAAATTACTTCTATAAAAAAAAAAATTCTTAATCCTTCCAGTACTTATTAGCTGCTGAAGTTGAGTTGTTCTTTTCTGTCTGACCACAGTGCTCTCTGCTGACACCTCTGTCTGTCTCAGGAACTGTGCAGAGTAGAAGCAAATCCCCATAGCAAACCTCTCCTACTTTGGACAGTTCCTCACATGGACAGATGTGTCAGCAGAGAGCACTGTGGTCTGACCGGAAAGAACAACTCAACTTTAGCAGCTGATAAGTACTGGAAGGATAAATACTTTTTTTTTATAGAAGTAATTTACAAATCTGTTTAACTTTCTGGAGCCAGTTGATTGAAAAAAATGTTTTTAACTGGAATGCCCCTTTAAGCTTGTAATAAGAGATCCTGCTGAAATCCTTCAGTGATAGAAACTTAGGCAATGACTCTTGTTGTCGGGTGAATATTATGTCATCTGCATAGAGGGAGATTGTCTGGTTCCTTCTCCTATTGAGACCCCAGAAATACCAGGATCTTGTGGAACTGCTTGAGCTATAGGATCTATGCAGAGGATAAAAGGGGACGGTTCACCTTGTCGGGTCCTGTTACTAATCATAAATTCTTGTGATAATTCTCTGTATGTAAAGACCCCAGCATATGGGGCTGTATATAGAGCTTTTACTGCATCCAAAAAGTCCCCCCCCCCATCCCCCTCTGTTGGATGGTGAGAAGGTAAACCACCGGTTTATATGGTCCAATCCCTTCTCAGCATCCAGCGACCGAAACAGTAGACTCCTCCTCCAGCGCCACATCATGGAATAGGTTCAAGATTCTCCCGGTGTTGTCACATGTTTGGCGACCTTTAATAAACCAACTGAGGCATCAACATGGAAAGACGGCCTGACAGAATTTGTGTGTATTTTTAAATCCATATTTAACCCCTTAACGACCACGGATGTAAATGTACGTCCTGGTGCAGGGTACTTCACACACCAGGACGTACATTTTTTTGTATTCAAAAAGTTTTTATTGAACAAATATGGGAGAACAAACAACATCCACCGCAAGTAGGGTGGTAATAAATCTCCAACTACAGCACTCGCAGAGTTGACAATCACTGGCGAGATCATATAACAATGGTAATGAGAGAAATCTTACACAGTCTACTGCATCCCGTAGATAGTCTGAACCTCCTGAACCCAGTCAGCTAGCGCGGGGGCTGTACTGATTTCCATCTGCGGGGGACCACCCTCCTAGCAGCTGAGAGTAAGATTCCAACCAGGCCCTTCTTTAGGGATTTCACCTGGCCCGGCAGCATGGACAGCAGGGCAGCCTGAGGGGACCTCGGAACAGCAAAGCCCACAATCCTGGAGACTGCGTCTAGGACTCCCGACCAAAAGGGCGTAATAAGAGGGCAATCGTACCAGATATGTACCATGGTCCCAGGGGCAGAGCCACACCTCCAACACGTGTCAGGGACTGACGGGTAGCATCGGTGAAGCAAAGTCGGCACACGGTACCACCTCGACAGGATTTTGAAATTTGTTTCCTGAATTTTAACAGACACGGAGGATTTATGGCACAAGGTACACGCCTTTTCCCAGTCCTGAGGGGCAAAGGTGCGGCCCATCTCCCGGGACCATCCCTCCCTATGGGCCGGAGCCCGAGCATCATCACTCGACTGCAGAAGGGCATAGAGCACCGAAATAAGATGACCTGGAGAGTTGTCAGCTATACACAAGGATGGCCTGTGGAGGTCTAAGGAGAGCCTCCAGGTTGTGTAGAAGTGTGTCAGTTGGGTGTACTGCCAACGCATGGAGGGGGTTAGGGATTCCCCCTGTAGGACCTCCGCTATAGACTTCAGGGACCCAGAGTGAAGGACATGGACAAACTGGAAGACTGTCCCACGCAGCCTTGTCAGGAAAGAGCTAGAGAGTCTCCCCGGGGGGAAGTCAGGGTTGCCACATATCGGTGTCAAAGGGCCATTGGGGCGTAAGAGGCCCGCCCCACCCAAGTAACGGAGGCACACCCGGAGCACTGACCGCGCCACTAGCGGGAGACCCGTCAAGTGAGCAGCAGACCAATAGGACGCTCGCATCCAAGGAAGGGACGTCAGTGGGAGCGGGGAAAGGAGGGCCTCCAAACGCACCCAAAGCTTACGGTCTTGATGGTGGAACCAGTCCATAACCCTAGTGGCAACCGAGGCCAGGTAATATAAATAGGGGTCGGGAAGGGCCAGTACCCCGTCCGTCTTCGGTCGAGTCAGACCCCGTCGGGCCATACGGTGTCCATGTGAGCCCCAGACATAGCGGGTAAACAGTCTGTTGAGAGTCTGGAAGAAGGAGCGGGGGAGGAAGATAGGAAGAGTCAGGAAGAGATACTGGGCAACAGATTCATCTTAATGATATTCACTCATCCCAACCAGGAGAAGTCACGTCTGTCCCATTTCGTCAGATCTGAAGTAAAGGAGGAAAGGAGGGGGCCAAAGTTCAGGTCGAAGATACGTGTCAAGTCACTCGATACCTGAATCCCCAAATATGTGAAGGAGGAGGACGCCCAACGAAAGGCGAATCGCCCCTTGAGCACCGAAACAGCCTGCGGGCCCAGGGAGACATCGAGGGCAACACTCTTAGAAACATTTAACTTATAATTGCTTAAGGCGGCATATTCATCCAAAAGTGAGAGGAGAGCAGGGAGGCTCTCATCAGGGGCAGAAAGGTATAACAATAAATCATCGGCAAATGCTGCGCATTTGACCACTTCATGCTTTATCGGGACCCCCCTGATCGCTTCACATTGTCTAATAGCCTGGAGGAGATGTTCCATCACTAGAACAAAGAGTAAGGGGGAAAGGGGGCAACCCTGTCTGGTGCCATTGCGGATGGTGATAGGGGAGGATAAGGACCCATTGACCCTGACCCTAGCTTGCGGATTGGCATAGAGAGCAAAAATACGCTGGAGCATTAGGGGGCCTAAACCCAGTTGCGTGAGAGCACCCCTCAGGAACTCCCACGCCATTCTATCGAAGGCCTTCTCGGCATCCAGGGATAACAGGATGCACGGCAGCCGAGCAGTCTGGGCGTAGTGCATGACAGAGAAGGTTTTCAAGGTGTTGTCTCGAGCCTCTCTGGCGGGGACAAATCCCACTTGGTCAGGGTGGATGAGGGCACCTAAGAGCGGGCTCAATCGCAGCGCAAGCATTTTGGCGTATAATTTGGCATCCACATTAATAAGGGAAATCGGTCGATAGCTTTGACACAGGTTGGGGTCCTTACCCTCTTTGGGGATAACTGTGATAAATGCCTGAAGGAAGGAGTTAGGGAACGGGGAGCTAACCAGGACGTACATTTATGTCCATTTACATGACCGCAACAGCATCATACACTGCAGGACCCGCCTGCTATCAGCAGCCAGGGACCCTGCCAGTAATGGTGGACATCAGCGATCGCACTGATGCTGCCATTAACCCCTCAGATGTCATGATCAATACAGATCACGGCATCTGCAGCAATGCGCATGTTTAAATGGATGATCGGATTGCCCGCGGCGCCGCCATAATGGCGGACGGAGGTCCCCTAAACTTTGCTCTGGTCTGAAATTGAGCAGACCAGAGCAGAAGATGACCGATAATACTGATCAGTGCTATGTCCTATGCATAGCACTGAACAGTTTTAGCAATCTGATCTATAAATAGTCCCCATGGGGACATAAGTGTATAAAAAAAATTAAAAAATTTGAAAAATCCCCTCCCCAATAAAATGTAAATCCCTTTTTCCCATTTTACACCCAAAAAAGCGTAAAAAAATTAATCAACAAACATATTTGGTATTGCCGCATGCATAAATGTCCAAACTATCAAATTATAATGTTAATGATCCCGTACAGTGAACGACTTAAACATAAAAAAGTCAAAAATTGCAGCTTTTTTGTCAAAAGCAGTACAATAATAGAAAAGTATGTAATCATGGGGATCATTTTAATTGTATTGATCCACAGGATAAAGAAAACGTCATTTTACCGTAAAGTGTACAGTGTGAAAACCAAACCCTCCAAAATGTGCAAAATTGTTGTTTTCGTTTAAATTTTATCACAAAATTATAATTTTTTTAGGTTAGACGTACATTTTATGGTAAAATGAGTGATGTCATTAAAATAAGACTGAGAGATCTTATTCTGGTTTTCTAATTCTTGTTGCTCATTTATTAAAGGGATACTCCGCTCCCCAGCATCCGGAACATTTAGTTCCAAACACTAGGTGCGGGCTTCCGTGATCGCCCCGCCCCCTTGTGACATCATGCCCCCGTGATGTCACGCCCCACCCCCTCAATGCACGTCTATGGGAAGGGGCGCCTAATATACGCCAGTGAACCAGAGGAGCGCAGGACGTGTATCTGGGGACATATTTGTGTTGAAAAAGAAATCCAGGTCTTTCTCCAGTACTCCACCGTATGTAGTATGTTGTATAAAAAATATGTTGTTGCGCCATATTTATATTAGAACCTTTTCATTAAATAATTATTTATTTATTTTTCTATCTATTTCTATCTTTCTTTTCTACAAAGAGTTTATTTTTGTAATTTCTGTATTATTGCGGCAATATGAATATAATTGTGGTGGAACGATGATTTGTTACATTTTTTTTTAATCTTTTGTTAACAATAAAGGAGACATTGGGGAAAAAACGTTTTTCTTTTATAACTTAGTCACCGATCCAGCGATGTCATCATCTTGGACCCCCACGATCAGACATCTTATCCATCGGGACCCCGCGATCAGACATCTTATTCATCGGGACCCCGCGATCAGACATCTTATCCATCGGGACCCCACGATCAGACATCTTATCCCCTATCCTTTGGATAGGGGATAAGATGCCTAGGGGCGGAGTACCCCTTTAAAGCTCAAGGCGCCTGAACAACATGGCTGAAATGTGAGAGAATATGTGTTATTCAGCCATGTTGTTCCAGGCGCCATGAGCGTTAAATGACCAAATGACGTCTAACAAGTCCTTTCCTTGAACGGAGAGCGCACAGCTGGCTTCAGCCCCTCAGAGAGCTGGGAACCAACCATAGAGCCACCTGGTTAATTCTTCTCCGCACTTCATCCGAACACAACTTGTTCTTCCCTCTATAACCTAAGGAAGGACCCTGTGTAGAGTAGGAGACCCCACTAATCTAACACCTATAGGATCAGAATGTCCTAGAAGAACCATTTCCAGAGTCTTTGTTGTAACCAAGAAAATACAGTATATACTTGAGTATAAGCCAAAGCCCCTAATTTGACCACATAAACCTGGGAAAAACCTATTGACTCAAGAATTAGCCTATAATCAACTGCCACAAACACCCTTCCCCCGTCATCATCCACCCCCCCCACCTCCTGTCATCAACCATCTCCCCTCCTGTCATCATCCATCCCCCCTGTCATCATCCACCCCCCCTCCTGTCATCATCCATCCCCCCCACCTCCTGTCATCAACCATCTCCCCTCCTGTCATCATCCATCCCCCCTGTCATCATCCACCTCCCCTCCTGTCATCATCCATCCCCCCGTAATCATCCATCCCCCCTCCCATCATCATCCATCCTGGACGGTGGTGGGTATTTTCCTGTTGCCGGGCAACCAGGAAAGGGACACGTCTGTGATGTCAGGGTCGTCCCTTCATGGTGGTGTCAATGTGCAGCAGCGACCCTACCCCATCGCCACTAGTTCGGGGCCAGCCCGGAGTGGAGAAGGTGGATGGACCACCAGACCGGGTCACTTTCCCCACCTGCATGCGGACGGACCCTGCAGCGTCCCTACCCTGGAGGAGTCTGGGGCCATCCCGGTAAAAATGGACGCTTTTCTGCATGAAAAAATTTGCTTATATTCGAGTAATACGGTAATCGAAATATCTTCCCACCAGAAAGATTGAATTTTCAAGCAAGACCCCTGTATATGTAAAAGAGTCCACGACTCACTCCCACACCTCCAACATTGAGAAGATTCTGGAATACCATGTGGCAAAAGGAGAGGAGGAGTCCCATACCCCCGACAATATAACTTATATGAACTCTCCTGTATACGAATACAGGGGGAGGAGCCACGTGAGCGCTAGAGATAAATCCGCACTGTTCTTCAGAGAGTTGGATATTCAGCTCCTCTTCTCATATAAGATGCATTTTGGTTACTATTAGGAGCAGAAGAAATCAGATAAGAATAAAGCTTAGATAGTACAGAAAATATACACTACAAGCGCTACCTAGGGTGGACACCATCAGGGTAAGCTGCCGATTAAAATAATATGGTTCCCTATATACCATATACAAAGGTTAAAAGTGTGAATAAATGTGCAATAATCAGCGCTAATAATTAAGGTGCAATAGTCTGCAGTGGTGATTAAAGTGCAATAATTTGCAGTTACCTGTCTATACTGGTAAATATAGAAGAATCGGTGAACTGCAAATGCTGGATGGTTGAAAAGGTGCACTATGCTGTAAATACAAAGGATGTGATTAAATAGGTGCAAAATGAGTATAAAATTGTATATATATATATATATATATATATATATATACACACACTTTTCAGGATATAGTATTTCTATATTCTCCTGAAGGTATGACTTGTTTAGTGGAGGTGAATTGCACTGTGCTGAGAAAGAGGAAATATTCTATAAGCCGGACATATAAGTGCAAGGTTGATTTGTACTTTTCTTGGGGGCAATGCTCTGTATCCGTAGCAAGAAAAGAATACCTGTGAATCCTGTATGTATTCTTCCGGTAGGCTTACTGTTGTGTCAGGCATCCACGATGTCAGCAGTAGATATGCAGCTGTGTAAGTTATGGGACACGGACGGGAGACAGCCCCAGCCGGTGGCGTCTCTACCGTTCCGTAATCCTCCAGTGTCCAGGTAGTTCGCAGTCTCTGCTAGTGACGTCACTACAGGTAGCAGAAGAGGACAAAAATCCGATGTGTTTCGGAAGTAATACGACTTCCTTCTTCTGGGATGGTGTATTCTGTCTCTTCTTGCTTTTACAGTGGTCCCTCAACATACGATGGTAATTAGTTCCAAATGAGCCATAGTTTGTCGAATCCATCGTATGTTGAGGGATTCCTGCAATGTAAAAAAGTAAAGTCATACTCACCTGTCCCCGACGATCCGGACCGCGTCCCGCCGCTCCTGATGGTGTCCCCGCCGCTCCCGATGGTGTCCCCGGGCCTCCGCTGGGCTCTCCTGGTCTTCTCCAGTCCTCCGCTGACTTCCGCAAGGCCTTACTGGGCCTACGTAGCGATGTCATTACGTCGCTGCGTATGCCGTTCCTATTGGATGACGGGACGGCGTGCGCAGCTTCGTATTGACGTCACCGGAGAGGGCCGAAAAGACACCGGAGGACCAGCGCTGGACCCGAAGGGCACCCCGGAGCATCGTGGAGGGGTAAGTAATACTTACCGCGCCACACGGAGAACATTAAGCTGCTATCCGGCAGTAGCTTAAGCATTTTGCGCTGCCGGATAGCACTTAATGCGATGGCCCCGACATAAAAAAGCATCGTATGTCGATGCTGACATTGACATGCGATGGCCTCTGAGAGGCCATCGTATGTCGATTTGATCATATGTCGGGGCCATCGTATGTCGATTTGATCATATGTCGGGGCCATCGTATGTCGGGGGGTTACTGTATATAGGTTCGGATCTGGATGTTTGCAAAATCTACCTGTGGTGCCCTAGCTGATTCTCCAACGAGTAAAGGTACAGTAACTTTATCTGAATAATTATAAATCCATAGTGAATTATTCTGATATATCAATGTTTAATAAAAACCAAATATTTCCATGTCCATATTTAAACCATGCGGAACAAGTGTGTTCATTTCAAAAATCCATCGGCTTTCCGCTCGCAACATTTGCGCTATGTAATCCCCCCTCTCCAGTGAGGGAAGATTTGTTCCAGTCCAAAAAATGTGGGTCCTTCAGTGAATGAATGATATTTTTCTTTATAATGCTTAGATAGGGGATGCCCCTCAAAACCCCTATTAACCTCTTCAGGACACAGGGCGTATGGATACGCCCTGCATTCCGAGTCCTTAAGGACCAAGGGTGTATCCATACGCCCATGGGAAATCCGGTCCCCACCGCTAGCCGGTTGGGGACCGGAGCCGGATGCCTGCTGAAATCATTCAGCAGGCACCCAGGCACATCGCCCAGGGGGGTCCTGAGACACCCCCATGTCGGCGATCGGAGAAAATCGCATGTAAATTCAGACATGCGATTTTCTCCAATTCCGGGCTGATCGGGTCTCTGGTGACCCGATCACCCCGAAAATAGGGCTGATCGGAGTTGACAGCCCCAATCAGCCTAAGGGATAGGAGTGAGGTCGCAGAGCTGCGATCTCCTCCTATCCCCTGCCATTAGTCAGAACGGAGTTCTGACCAATGGCAGCGCAGGACAGGGGGTTGCCATGGCATTGCTGCTCTATTTTGAAGTCCTCTAATTTTTTTAAAAAGCAAAAATATGTCCATTTTATGATGCCAACATATAGTAGACATATTGTGTTTATGAAGAAAAATAAAATTTATTTGGAATATCCATTTTCCTTACAAGTAGACAGCTTCAAAGTTAGAAAAATGCTAAATTTTCAAAATTTTCATGACATTTTGGGATTTTTCACCAAAAAAGGATGCAAGTAACGCCGAAAATTTACCACCAAAATAAAGTAGAATATGTCACGAAAAAACTATCACAGAATCAGAATAATCGGTAAAAGTGTTTTTGCGTTATTAATTCGTAAAGTGACGGTGGTCAGAATTGCGAAAAAGGGCCCAGTCCTTAAGGTGAAAAAGGGCTGCGTCCTTAAGGGGTTAATATTATATACATGCCTTCTTATTCTTTTGGAGTGTTCTTTTCGTACGCCCGATGTATGTTTTATTACGTGGGCAGCGCAATCCATAGATTATTCCCTGGGTTTTGCAATCTATATGGCTTATAATTCTTTTTTCAACTGTGTTTTCTCTATCAAAAATGGAAAACAAGGGGATTTTATTTTTCATTGCTAAACATGGTTGACAGCGACGGCATGGAAATTATTTTTTTTAGAGTACAGATGGAACTAGTAGCGGTTTCTTTTTTGTTTGATTTCCGTGGGGATTTTTTATGGTTGGAGCTATATTGTTCCCTATATTTTTATTCTTCCGGAACACAAATGATGGTTCTTTGGGTAGCAGTTCCCCAATAACTTTGTCATTATGTAAAAGGTTCCAATATTTTTTAATAATCTTTTTTACCCGGAAACTTTGCGAGGAGAAGGTTGTGATGATTGGTATATTGAGTGTTTGTATTTCTCCATTTTCTATTCCTTCTTCCATTGGCATAGGTGCGTTTTCCCCTACTAATAGTGTACTACGTTCCATTTCTCTTACTTTATCCATTGCATTGGTTAATATTTCCTCCTTGTATCCTTTACTCAAAGATTTGGATTTCAGAGTATTTGCTTCATTTTCAAAGTCTTCCAGCATTGTGCAATTCCTTCTCAAACGTAAAAATTGACTCTTTGGAATATTATCCAACCACTGTGGTAAATGACAGCTAGTCCTTTCAATGTAGCTATTGCTATCTGTCGGTTTTATGTATGTAGTAGTTATCAATTCATTATTTTTTATTTGAATATTTAAATCTAAAAAGTGAATTCCAGTCTCACTATACGTAGCTGAAAAATCTAAATAAATATTATTTTTATTTTCAATAAAAAAACGTTGCAGACTGGATTCACTCCCCTCCCATATAAAAATCACGTCATCAATACATCTTTTACCATAGGACAAGACCAGCACCGTTTACCTCCCTTATAAATGTTATTTTCTTCCCAATGTCCTACATAGAGGTTAAAATAACTGGGTGCGAATCTGGTCCCCATCGCAGTCCCCCATCTTTGTACAAAGTAAATGTCATATTTAAAATTATTATGATTTAAAATGAATAAAATACATTCCCCTATAAAATGTATCTGTTCCTGGGGGTGTCCGTGTATTGCTTTAAAAAGTGTTCTGATGCTGTCCTCCCCTTGTTATGTTCTATAATTGTATATAGGGAGGTAACATCTAGGGTGCCGATAATATATCCGTTTACAGTTACTACAGGATATTAAGTGGAAAGTATGTGTGGTGTCGTTCAAATATTCCGGTAACTGCACCACACATTTTTGTAACTGTAGATCTACATATCCGGACAAATTAGCTGTGAGGAAATCAATGCCCGACACTATGGGCCTGCCTGGGGGTTATTAAGTGTCTTGTGCACCTTTGGAATATGATAAAATGCCGGTATCTTTGGATTCTTAACCATCAGAAACTCTTTCTCGTTTTTATTTAAAATTCCAAGTTCTACACCTATTTGAATTAGTGTGTAGAGTTCTTTTTTATATACCTCTATGGGGTTGCTCTTTAGTTTTTGGTATTTTATTATTATTTAGGAAATAAATACAATCTCTCTAACCAATTTCAGGGACGTATGTTAGTATAACGCTTAAAACATTGGAGAGTAAAGATAAATTTACTTATAAAACCCCAGAAAGCCTGAGATTCCTCTATGGCCAAAGTCTTAGTAGAAGAATATAAATCTCGTAACGTAAAAGAATGTAAACGTTCCCACAAAGGGGAATAGGGAAAATGTGTTTAGTAATAACATAGGGAGTAAAGAAAGTGGGGTTAGGGGAGAAGGGAAATCAGAATCAGTCGCAGAGCAGTCTCGTAATACCGACAAAGTTATATATAAAAGAGGAAAGAATTAGAGAGGCCAAGGAGGAGTGCGGGGGCCACAAAATGGGCCCTATAGAAGGAGGGACTGAGGAGAATTCCATATCCACATGAGGAGGAATATAAAGGGGAGGATGAGAAAAAGAAGAGCGAACGAGCTCTAATAATCCAGACGAAGGAAAAGCTGTATAATAAGTGTGTAAATCCGGAAACACAAAACCGCCGTCTAATGTCTTCAGGGTGAGCGTCTATACGGGACACGTGGTCTCTTCTGAATCATAACAAAATTACTAAATAACCATCGGATAGAAGAAAAATAACAATTCCGTACTATGATAGGGACGGACTGTAAAAATATAAAATATTATTGGTAAATATAAGATTTAAGAACCTTTTTCCTTCCAATCCACGACATATATGGGAATTTACGAGCGTGTAACTGGGTCTTCAATCCGTGTAATAATGGCGCAAAGTGTGAAGTAAAGAGATCTTGTACCAGATGTGATCAGATCTCTAGGGATTTTATACCCCGGGGAGGACAAAGAAAAGGAAAAGAATTACACCCATGTTTACTGAACCCGGGGGACGCTGACATATTGACGACTTCTCATATAGAAAAATGGATTTTAAGATCTGAGACCGAAAATAGACGTGAAGACGGGAAACGCTGGTCTAGGGTTTGTGAAAAATAAAAGTATCTGCATCGTCTTATGTTCAGAAGAGACGATCTTCAAGGGAGACGCGCGGATCCTGTCTGATGCCTTGAATTAAAGTCTCTATAATCATAATGAGAAGGGGGCGGGGACAACACTGACGCGTTACATTCCCTATATACAACGTCAGGGACAATATTACATTTATTATAAGTCCAGTGTGCGGAGATGAATATAAGAATAATAAATAATATAAGAAAGAAAACTTTTATTAACAATTGGTAACAAGTTTGGAGATGCAGTATATGATATATGTATAAATTGTCACGATGCCGGCTGGCAGGTAGTGGATCCTCTGTGCCAGAGAGGGATTGGCGTGGACCGTGCTAGTGGATCGGTTCTAAGTCACTACTGGTTTTCACCAGAGCCCGCCGCAAAGCGGGATGGTCTTGCTGCGGCGGTAGTGACCAGGTCGTATCCACTAGCAACGGCTCAACCTCTCTGGCTGCTGAAGATAGGCGCGGTACAAGGGAGTAGACAGAGGCAAGGTCGGACGTAGCAGAAGGTCGGGGCAGGCAGCAAGGATCGTAGTCAGGGGCAACGGCAGGAGGTCTGGAACACAGGCTAGGAACACACAAGGAACGCTTTCACTGGCACGATGGCAACAAGATCCGGCAAGGAAGTGCAGGGGAAGTGAGGTGATATAGGGAAGTGCACAGGTGATAACACTAATTGGAACCACTGCGCCAATCAGCGGCGCAGTGGCCCTTTAAATCGCAAAGACCCGGCGCGCGCGCGCCCTAGGGAGCGGGGCCGCGCGCGCCGGGACAGGACTGACGGGGAGCGAGTCAGGTACGGGAGCCGGGGTGCGCATCGCGAGCGGGCGCTACCCGCATCGCGAATCGCATCCCGGCTGGAGGCGGTATCGCAGCGCCCCGGGTCAGTGGATCTGACCGGAGCGCTGCAGCGGGGAGAGTGTAGCGAGCGCTCCGGGGAGGAGCGGGGACCCGGAGCGCTCGGCGTAACATAAATGTCAGATATCTTATGTACATATTTAAAGGGGTACTCCGCCCCTAGACATCTTATTCCCTATCCAAGGATAGGGGATAAGATGTCTGATCGCAGGGGTCCCACTGAAGCCCCCGAATCATCATCTCTCTGGAGCTAAGTTTGCTCCATGGTTGATGACTCACGATACAGGGACCGGCGATTCATGAAGTCATGGCTCCGCCCCTTCATGACGTCACGCCCCATCCCCTTAATGTAAGTCTATGGAAGGGGGCGTGGCAAGTCACGCCCCCTCCCATAGACTTGCATTAAGGGGACGGGAGGTGACGTCTTGAGGGGGCGGAGCCATGAGGTCACGAACCACCGGTCCCTGTATCGTGAGTCATCAACCACGGAGCAAACGTAGCTCCGGAGAGATGATGACTCGGGGGGCTGCAGGAGAGATCGCGGGGGTCCCCAGCAGCGGGACCCCTGCAATCAGACATCTTATCTCCATCCTTGGATAGGGGATAAGATATCCAAGGGAGGAGTACCCCTTTAATATATAGATGTGTTTTCTGCATCATTTATTGCTATGAGTTGACTTCTCCTCAGTGTGAGTTCTTTGATGTTGAACAAGATATGAATGCCGAGTAAAACATTTTCTACATTCTAAGCATGAAAATGGCTTCTCCCCTGTGTGAGTTCTTTGATGTTGAAGAAGACCTGATTTCCGAGCAAAACATTTCCCGCATTTTGAACATGAAAATGGCTTCTCTCCTGTGTGAGTTCTTTGATGTTGAACAAGTTGTGATTTCAATATAAAACATTTCCCACACTCTGCACAGCAAAATGGTTTCTCCTCTGTGTGAGTTTTTTTATGTACAACAAAACTTGATTTCTGAGTAAAACATTTCCCACATTCTGAACATGAAAATGGTTTCTCTCCTGTGTGAGTTCTTTGATGTTCAACAAGATTTGATTTAGAAGTAAAACATTTCCCACATTCTAAACATGAAAATGGTTTTTCCCCTGTGTGAATTTTCTGATGATTATCAAGCTGTGATTTAGAAGTAAAATATTTTCCACATTCTAAACATGAAAATGGCTTCTCTCCACTATGAATTCTTTGATGTCTAGAAAGATTTGACTTCAAAGTAAAACCGTTTCCACATTCTGAACATGAAAATGGTTTCTCTCCTGTGTGAGTTCTTTCATGTTCAACAAGATTTGATTTAGAAGTAAAACATTTCCCACATTCTAAACATGAAAATGGTTTCTCCCCTGTGTGAATTTTCTGATGATTATCAAGCTGTGATTTATAAGGAAAACGTTTTCCACATTCTGAACATGAAAATGGCTTCTCTCCTGTGTGATATCTCTGATGTGTAACAAGACCTGATTTAAAAGTAAAACATTTCCCACATTCTGAGCATGAATATGGTTTCTTTCCTGTATGAGCTCTTATATGTGTAACACCCCTTCTGTGGCTTTTATTTTGCTGAACATCCTGTGATGACTGAGAAGACCGGACCTGTATATAAGGATGAGATGACAGATCTTGGCTGTGAAGGGCTGAGGGTGTATCTGGGATAATGGAATGTTCTTCATATGTATCTTGTGTGATATCATCATCTGCTTTATAATCTGAAGATATAAGATTCTCCTCTGATCTCCTGCTACAAGAATCTGCAGAGAATAACACAGATTTTATTAATAACTGCGCCCATATTTATAGTCTTTTTAGTAGAACATTATAAGTGCAGCATGTGACATCATGGAACCTTCTCCCCGTCCTCCGGATAATAAATAGTTAATGTAGACATAATATAGGGTCTTCAGGTCACATACACCCCACTCCTGGACCCCATCACACTCCCATCCAGCAGCAATGAACAATCCATAGGGCACAAATCAGACGACAGCCGAGGTGGTTCAGAGCCCCCAGCAATACAGAAGTGCTGGGAAATATCCCAAATTATTCCTCTAGTCGTCTACATGGAAATCCTGCTGACTATATAAGATGGAGACAACAGAGACAATAAACACAACAGCGCAAACAAGGACTTTAAGGACAACACGCACGCTTAGTATCAGTGAGTGTGCATACCATGAAATTCTATAAAACATTATTATGTCCTAGGATAGGGGATAAGTGTCAGATCAAAGGGGGGAGCCCGATTGCTGGGACCCCCGCCATCTCCTACACGGGACCCAGTCTTTCCCCAGGAACTGAGCGTGTCAACCCCCCCTCACGAACTGGCAGACGACAGGCCCCCTTGATGTATCTCTAAGGGAGAGTCGGAGATAGCCGAACGCTATATCTCTGGCTCCTCATAGAGACACATATTGGGGGGGTGTTGGCCATCACTTTGTGTTCGGGGTTGACAAGCCTCGTTCTGGAGATGAATCATCCCCGGGGTCCTGAGATCATGGGAGGGTCCCAGCAGTAGGACCGCCCATGATAAGTCGTCCTGCATGATAATACTCCTTTAAAGAATTCCACAGAAAATTGTTGCAGCCGGTGACTGTTCTATATTTAGTGGTTACTACTCACCTGGGCGATTACCTGTAGAAATGTCCTCCTTATACTGCTCATCACCGCTGACATCTGTCTCTTCTTCTTCCTTTGTGTCTGTAGCATTAATATAGGTCAGATCTT
Organism: Hyla sarda; assembly: GCF_029499605.1. Lineage (NCBI taxonomy): Eukaryota > Metazoa > Chordata > Amphibia > Anura > Hylidae > Hyla > Hyla sarda. The sequence continues at coordinate 39,900 of NW_026610650.1, forward strand.
TCCCTGTAGGACTGTCCTCCTTATACTGCTCATCACAGCTCACATCTGTCTCTGCTTCTTTCTTTATGTCTGTAGCATTAATATAGGTCAGATCTTTTCCTGTAGGAATGTCCTCCTTATACTGCTCATCACCACTCACATCTGTCTCTTCTTCTTCCTTTATGTCTGTAGGATTAATATAGATCAGATCTTTCCCTGTAGTATTATCCTCCATATTCTGCTCATCAAGAGGACGGGGACACCTCTCTGGTGCTGTTCTCTTACAGGATCTGACTGTAGGGAACACATACAGAGACTGAATTCATTCTTTACATACAAATAATGAGAGGACGTGTGTATATAGTCATGTCTATTACCTGGTGATGTGAGGGGCTGCTGATCCTCCATCATGACCTGATCCTTGTACTGATCCTTGTGTCCTTCTACATACTCCCACTCCTCCATGGAGAAATAGACCGCTACATCCTGACACCTTATAGGAACCTGACACATAATGATACAGTCATCACCCCGACCCCTCCGGTGGTGTTACTGTATAATGCCCCAGCATTCCCAGCAGTGTCACCTCTCCAGTCATCACCAGACCCCTCCATTACTGTATAATGTCTGTTACGCCGAGCGCTCCGGGTTCCCGCTCCTCCCCGGAGCGCTCGCTTCACCTCCTCCGCTGCAGCGCCCCGGTCACGTCCTCTGACCCGGGGCGCTGCGATCCTGCTGCTAGCCGGGATGCGATTCGCGATGCGGGTAGCGCCCGCTCGCGATGCGCACCCCGGCTCTCCTACCTGACTCGCTCCCCGTCTGTTCTGTCCCGGCGCGCGCGGCCCCGCTCCCTAGGGCGCGCGCGCGCCGGGTCTCTGCGATTTAAAGGGCCACTGCGCCGCTGATTGGCGCAGTGGTTCCAATTAGAGTTATCACCTGTGCACTCCCTATATTACCTCACTTCCCTTGCACTCCCTTGCCGGATCTTGTTGCCTTAGTGCCAGTGAAAGCGTTCCTTGTGTGTCCCTTGCCAGTGTTTCCAGACCTTCTGCCGTTGCCCCTGACTACGATCCTTGCTGCCTGCCCCGACCTTCTGCTACGTCCGACCTTGCTTCTGCCTACTCCCTTGTACCGCGCCTATCTTCAGCAGCCAGAGAGGTGAGCCGTTGCTAGTGGATACGACCTGGTCACTACCGCCGCAGCAAGACCATCCCGCTTTGCGGCGGGCTCTGGTGAAAACCAGTAGTGGCTTAGAACCGGTCCACTAGCACGGTCCACGCCAATCCCTCTCTGGCACAGAGGGTCCACTACCTGCCAGCCGGCATCGTGACAGTAGATCCGGCCATGGATCCCGCTGAAGTTCCTCTGCCAGTTGTCGCTGACCTCACCACGGTGGTCGCCCAGCAGTCACAACAGATTGCGCAACAAGGCCAACAGCTGTCTCAACTGACCGTTATGCTACAACAGTTGCTACCACAGCTTCAGCAGTCATCTCCTCCGCCAGCTCCTGCACCTCCTCCGCAGCGAGTGGCCGCTCCTGGGATACGCTTATCCTTGCCGGATAAGTTTGATGGGGACTCTAAGTTTTGCCGTGGCTTCCTTTCCCAATGTTCCCTGCATCTGGAGATGATGTCGGACCTGTTTCCCACTGAAAGGTCTAAGGTGGCTTTCGTAGTCAGTCTTCTGTCCGGAAAAGCCCTGTCATGGGCCACACCGCTCTGGGACCGCAATGACCCCGTCACTGCCTCAGTACACTCCTTCTTCTCGGAAATCCGAAGTGTCTTTGAGGAACCTGCCCGAGCCTCTTCTGCTGAGACTGCCCTGTTGAACCTGGTCCAGGGTAATTCTTCCGTTGGCGAGTATGCCGTACAATTCCGTACACTTGCTTCAGAATTGTCCTGGAATAATGAGGCCCTCTGCGCGACCTTCAAAAAAGGCCTATCCAGCAACATTAAAGATGTTCTGGCCGCACGAGAAATTCCTGCTAATCTACATGAACTTATTCACCTAGCCACTCGCATTGACATGCGTTTTTCTGAAAGGCGTCAGGAACTCCGCCAAGATATGGACTCTGTTCGCACGAGGCGTTTCGTCTCCTCGGCTCCTCTCTCCTCTGGTCCCCTGCAATCTGTTCCTGTGCCTCCCGCCGTGGAGGCTATGCAGGTCGACCGGTCTCGCCTGACACCTCAAGAGAGGACACGACGCCGTATGGAGAACCTCTGCCTGTACTGTGCTAGTACCGAACACTTCCTGAGGGATTGTCCTATCCGTCCTCCCCGCCTGGAAAGACGTACGCTGACTCCGCACAAAGGTGAGACAGTCCTTGATGTCTACTCTGCTTCTCCACGTCTTACTGTGCCTGTGCGGATGTCTGCTTCTGCCTTCTCCTTCTCTACAGTGGCCTTCTTGGACTCTGGTTCTGCAGGAAATTTTATTTTGGCCTCTCTCGTCAACAGGTTCAACATCCCAGTGACCAGTCTCGCCAGACCCCTCTACATCAATTGTGTAAATAATGAAAGATTGGACTGTACCATACGTTTCCGCACGGAGCCCCTTCTTATGAGCATCGGATCTCATCATGAGAGGATTGAACTTTTGGTCCTCCCCAATTGCACCTCGGAGATTCTCCTTGGACTTCCCTGGCTTCAACTTCATTCCCCAACCCTGGATTGGTCCACTGGGGAGATCAAGAGTTGGGGGTCCTCTTGTTCCAAGAACTGTCTAAAACCGGTTCCCAGTAACCCTTGCCGTAACTCTGTGGTTCCTCCAGTAACCGGTCTCCCCAAGGCCTATATGGACTTCGCGGATGTTTTCTGCAAAAAACAAGCTGAGACTCTACCTCCTCACAGGCCTTATGATTGCCCTATCGACCTCCTCCCGGGTACTACTCCACCCCGGGGCAGAATTTATCCTCTCTCTGCCCCAGAGACTCTTGCCATGTCCGAATACGTCCAGGAGAATCTAAAAAGGGGCTTTATCCGTAAATCCTCCTCTCCTGCCGGAGCCGGATTTTTCTTTGTCTCCAAAAAAGATGGCTCCCTACGTCCTTGCATTGACTACCGCGGTCTTAATAAAATCACGGTTAAGAACCGCTACCCCTTACCCCTCATCTCTGAACTCTTTGATCGCCTCCAAGGTGCCCACATCTTCACTAAATTGGACTTAAGAGGCGCCTATAACCTCATCCGCATCAGAGAGGGGGACGAGTGGAAAACGGCATTTAACACCAGAGATGGACACTTTGAGTATCTGGTCATGCCCTTTGGACTGTGCAATGCCCCTGCCGTCTTCCAAGACTTTGTCAATGAAATTTTTCGTGATCTATTATACTCCTGTGTTGTGGTATATCTGGACGATATCCTAATTTTTTCTGCCAATCTAGAGGAACACCGCCGGCATGTCCGTATGGTTCTTCAGAGACTTCGTGACAACCAACTCTATGCCAAAATTGAGAAATGTCTGTTTGAATGCCAATCTCTTCCTTTTCTAGGATATTTGGTCTCTGGCCAGGGACTACAGATGGATCCAGACAAACTCTCTGCCGTCTTAAATTGGCCACGCCCCTCCGGACTCCGTGCTATCCAACGCTTTTTGGGGTTCGCCAATTATTACAGGCAATTTATTCCACATTTTTCTACCATTGTGGCTCCTATCGTGGCTTTAACCAAGAAAAATGCTGATCCCAAGTCCTGGCCTCCTCAAGCAGAAGACTCCTTTAAACAACTCAAGTCTGCCTTTTCTTCGGCTCCCGTGCTCTCCAGACCTGACCCTTCCAAACCCTTCCTATTGGAGGTTGATGCCTCCTCAGTAGGAGCTGGAGCTGTTCTTCTACAAAAAAATCCTTCCGGGCATGCTGTCACTTGTGGTTTTTTCTCTAGGACCTTCTCTCCAGCGGAGAGGAACTACTCCATCGGGGATCGAGAACTTCTAGCCATTAAATTAGCACTTGAGGAATGGAGGCATCTGCTGGAGGGATCAAGATTTCCTGTTATTATCTACACCGACCACAAGAACCTCTCCTACCTCCAGTCGGCCCAACGGCTGAATCCTCGCCAGGCCCGGTGGTCTCTGTTCTTTGCCCGATTTAATTTTGAGATTCACTTTCGTCCTGCCGATAAGAACATTAGAGCCGATGCTCTCTCTCGTTCCTCGGATGCCTCAGAAGTTGATCTCCCTCCGCAACACATCATTCCACCTGACTGCCTGATCTCCACTTCTCCTGCCTCCATCAGACAGACTCCTCCAGGAAAGACCTTTGTTTCTCCACGCCAACGCCTCGGAATCCTCAAATGGGGTCACTCCTCCCATCTCGCAGGTCATGCGGGCATCAAGAAATCTGTGCAACTCATCTCCCGCTTCTATTGGTGGCCAACTCTGGAGACGGATGTTGGGGACTTTGTGCGAGCCTGCACTATCTGTGCCCGGGATAAGACTCCTCGCCAGAAGCCCGCTGGTTTTCTTCATCCTCTGCCTGTCCCCGAACAGCCTTGGTCTCTGATTGGTATGGATTTTATTACTGATTTACCCCCTTCCCGTGGCAACACCGTTATTTGGGTGGTCGTTGATCGATTCTCCAAAATGGCACATTTCATTCCTCTTCCTGGTCTTCCTTCTGCGCCTCAGTTGGCTAAACAATTTTTTGTACACATTTTTCGTCTTCACGGGTTGCCTACGCAGATTGTCTCGGATAGAGGGGTCCAATTCGTGTCTAAATTCTGGAGAGCTCTCTGTAAACAACTCAAGATTAAATTAAATTTTTCCTCTGCATATCATCCCCAGTCCAATGGACAAGTAGAAAGAATTAACCAGATCCTGGGTGATTATTTGCGACATTTTGTTTCCTCCCGCCAGGATGACTGGGCAGATCTCCTTCCATGGGCCGAATTCTCGTATAACTTCAGGGTCTCTGAATCTTCCTCCAAATCCCCATTTTTCGTGGTGTACGGCCGTCACCCTCTTCCCCCCCTCCCTACCCCCTTGTCCTCTGGTCTGCCCGCTGTGGATGAAATTTCTCGTGACCTTTCCATTATATGGAGAGAGACCCAAAATTCTCTCTTACAGGCTTCTTCACGCATGAAGAGGTTCGCGGATAAGAAAAGAAGAGCTCCCCCCGTTTTTTCCCCTGGAGACAAGGTATGGCTCTCCGCTAAATATGTCCGCTTCCGTGTCCCTAGCTACAAGTTGGGACCACGCTATCTTGGTCCTTTCAAAATTCTGTGTCAAATTAATCCTGTCTCTTATAAACTTCTTCTTCCTCCTTCTCTTCGTATCCCTAATGCCTTTCACGTCTCTCTTCTCAAACCACTCATCCTCAACCGTTTTTCTCCCAAATCTGTTCCTCCCACTCCTGTTTCCGGCTCCTCGGACGTCTTCTCGGTCAAGGAGATTTTGGCTGCCAAAAAGGTCAGAGGAAAAAATTTTTTTTTAGTAGACTGGGAGGGTTGTGGTCCTGAAGAGAGATCCTGGGAACCTGAGGACAACATCCTTGACAAAAGTCTGCTCCTCAGGTTCTCAGGCTCCAAGAAGAGGGGGAGACCCAAGGGGGGGGGTACTGTTACGCCGAGCGCTCCGGGTTCCCGCTCCTCCCCGGAGCGCTCGCTTCACCTCCTCCGCTGCAGCGCCCCGGTCACGTCCTCTGACCCGGGGCGCTGCGATCCTGCTGCTAGCCGGGATGCGATTCGCGATGCGGGTAGCGCCCGCTCGCGATGCGCACCCCGGCTCTCCTACCTGACTCGCTCCCCGTCTGTTCTGTCCCGGCGCGCGCGGCCCCGCTCCCTAGGGCGCGCGCGCGCCGGGTCTCTGCGATTTAAAGGGCCACTGCGCCGCTGATTGGCGCAGTGGTTCCAATTAGAGTTATCACCTGTGCACTCCCTATATTACCTCACTTCCCTTGCACTCCCTTGCCGGATCTTGTTGCCTTAGTGCCAGTGAAAGCGTTCCTTGTGTGTCCCTTGCCAGTGTTTCCAGACCTTCTGCCGTTGCCCCTGACTACGATCCTTGCTGCCTGCCCCGACCTTCTGCTACGTCCGACCTTGCTTCTGCCTACTCCCTTGTACCGCGCCTATCTTCAGCAGCCAGAGAGGTGAGCCGTTGCTAGTGGATACGACCTGGTCACTACCGCCGCAGCAAGACCATCCCGCTTTGCGGCGGGCTCTGGTGAAAACCAGTAGTGGCTTAGAACCGGTCCACTAGCACGGTCCACGCCAATCCCTCTCTGGCACAGAGGGTCCACTACCTGCCAGCCGGCATCGTGACAATGTCCCAGCAGTGTCACCTCTCCAGTCATCACCAGACCCCTCCATTATTGTATAATGTCCCAGCAGTGTCACCTCTCCAGTCATCACCAGACCCCTCCATTACTGTATAATGTCCCAGCAGTGTCAACTCTCCAGTCATCACCAGACCCCTCCATTACTGTATAATGTCCCAGCAGTGTCACCTCTCCAGTCATCACCAGACCCCTCCATTACTGTATAATGTCCCAGCAGTGTCACCTCTCCAGTCATCACCAGACCCCTCCATTACTGTATAATGTCCCAGCAGTGTCACCTCTCCAGTCATCACCAGACCCCTCCATTACTGTATAATGTCCCAGCATTCCCAGCAGTGTCCCCTCTCCAGTCATCACCAGACCCCTCCATTACTGTATAATGTCCCAGCAGTGTCACCTCTCCAGTCATCACCAGACCCCTCCATTACTGTATAATGTCCCAGCAGTGTCACCTCTCTAGTCATCACCAGACCCCTCCATTACTGTATAATGTCCCAGCATTCCCAGCAGTGTCACCTCTCCAGTCATCACCAGACCCCTCCATTACTGTATAATGTCCCAGCAGTGTCACCTCTCCAGTCATCACCAGACCCCTCCATTACTGTATAATGTCCCAGCAGTGTCACCTCTCCAGTCATCACCAGACCCCTCCATTACTGTATAATGTCCCAGCAGGGTCACCTCTCCAGTCATCACCAGACCCCTCCATTACTGTATAATGTCCCAGCAGTGTCACCTCTCCAGTCATCACCAGACCCCTCCATTACTGTATAATGTCCCAGCATTCCCAGCAGTGTCACCTCTCCAGTCATCACCAGACCCCTCCATTACTGTATAATGTCCCAGCAGAGTCACCTCTCCAGTCAGCAGCTCCATCATCTTGATGAGTTCTCGGATCTTCTGTTCATCCATTTCCTCATGTATCAGGGAGTAAGGTGGGGGCCCCGGGATTGGGCTCAGGGTTCTTCCCCATCCTTCACACACAGGGGCCCGACAGCGCCCACTAGAGGACTTCTTCACTACTGTGTAATCCTGTGTATGGAGAGACACATTAATATCACTAAGTACATTCCCAGAATCCCTCACCTCTCCAGTCATATCCATCTGTTATTATAGATAAGAATGAGGTCATGTGACATCACTCCCAGAATCCCTCACCTCTCCAGTCATATCCATCTATAATTCCATAGATAAGAATGAGGTCATGTGACATCACTCCCAGAATCCCTCACCTCTCCAGTCATATCCATCTGTTATTACATAGATAAGAATGAGGTCATGTGACATCACTCCCAGAATCCCTCACCTCTCCAGTCATATCCATCTGTTATTACATAGATAAGAATGAGGTCATGTGACATCACTCCCAGAATCCCTCACCTCTCCAGTCATATCCATCTGTTATTACATAGATTACATGTGACATCACTCCCAGAATCCCTCACCTCTCCAGTAAGCCGGAAGAGTATCTGTAGAGTGAGGTTTATGATCCTGTCGGCCATCTTGTTCCTGTCTCTCTCCATGGTTGATGGGTCATCCAGGAGAATTCTCTTATATAGAAGATATCAGCAGAGGATCCTGGATTGGAGAAACCTGAAGGGAAGAAGAGGAGACGATGATAAACCGCACCAGATTCTATGGAGAAATAAAATCCATTTCCTGGAGATAATCTGGGGAAACATCTGAGGAGACATTATAGGAGTTTTCAGATTTCTCTATAAAACAAAATCCATTGTCCGAGGGCTGTAAAATAAGAGACTAGAGCGCACTCCCCTTTCCCGTCCAGTGGTGGCGCTCTGGTCCTCCAGGTCTTCTGAGGTCGCTCTCCCTGCTCTGCTGAAGACGTTGTGAATCCATTTCTCCTAATCTCTGAGGCTGCGGTGTATTCAGAACGTCTTCATCAGAGCAGGGAGAAGAATAGAGGTATTCAATATGACATTGTCCAATGAAGAATAGTGAAATGTGTCCACTAGGGGGCACAATATACATCACAATTACATCAGGATTTTATGTGAATTGTGATATGTCCCCCCGGAAGAACCTGCTATTACCTGCAGCAGAGGCCGAGCATCATATACCGTTACACACGCAGGGTCTGGGCCACCACCGGAGTCAGTGTTTCCCAAGCAGGGTGCCTCCAGCTGTTACAGCATTTGGCTGTCAGGGCATGCTGGGAGTTGTAGTTTCACAACAGCTGGAGGCACGCTGGTTTGGAAACACTGTCTATAGTAATAATAGGGGCGCGGGAGAAACTTAAAAAACCTGATGCTTACATAGTCCTGTATGGAAGAAGTGGCTGATACCCGGAGAAAAGAGACTGACCAGGTGACAGGATGGGCGGGTAAGTGACCTGATACCTTCACCATCCAGACATCCCCTGGGGGGCAGTATAGGCAGGAAATCAGGAAACAACCGCTGGTCGGCACGGCGCTCCCTAGAGAAACAACCGCACAGCGCCATGTCTAAGCCACGCCCACCTACATTATTTTATTACAAAAATGGGATATAAACTTATTAGGGGAGGGGCTTCTATTACAAACCCTGAATAACGCTCTGCCATAGTGATCAGTGTTATCGGTGCTCGGCTTATACAGGCTGTGGAGGTGTCTGTATACTTAGAGCACCGATCTGAGCACAGAGCACGGTAAGGGGCCCTCCGGCCGTCATCTCAGCTGATCTAGACTCCGCCCCCCAACAACTGCATTTTACTCATTTTACATCCTGCAATCAACTTTGATCATGGAATCTAAAGGGTTAATGGCGATGAGCGTCATTAGTGGTGAGTCCTGGCTGCTTATAGCTGCTGAGCTCACCTCAAAGTCCCATATGGGGCACAGAATGTAAATATACATTGTGTCCTAAAGGGTTAATAATAAACATCCCCAATAATCCTGATCTGATGGTGACCGCACACACATACCTGAATCTGTAGAGGAGCCGTGTGCTTACAGGACCTGCGATGATGTCACCGTCATGTGATCAGTCACATGGAGGAGGAGGAGGAGTCACATGATCAGGGGCTGCTGCTCTGAGAGATCTCCACACACAACACAACAGCAGTGACTGCCCCACCAGGACCTGCTCTGTATCTGCTACATGCTGGAGGCGTAGGACCTGTGATGATGTCACAATCATGTGACCAGTACATTTGGGGGCAAAGTATAGCAGTAAAGATGTGACTGTGGCTAAAGGATCTGTTGGGAGAATCATGTGACAGGAGTGGGCGGAGGTCAGCAGTGCAGGATAGACGGGATTATGAGTTAAGGACCTGTGAGAATGGTCATGTGACAGCAGAGTCCCGATTGATCACATGACTGTGACATCATCGCAGGTCCTGTAAGTACACGGCTCCTGTACAGCTCTGCAGGTGGAGGTATGTGTGTGGTCACATGTTGCTGTTAGATGTTTTTTTGTACTATTAACCCCTTCAGAACCCAACAGTTTTGCGTTTTAACCCCTTAAGGACACAGTGATTTCTCTTTTTAATGTCTTCCTCCTCTCCTTCTAATCGCCATAATGATTGTAATTCCCTCTTTACAAACCCATATGAGGCTTCTTGTTCTTGTTTTTTTCACCACCGGTTTGTACTTTGTAATGACATCACTCATTTTACTGCAAAATCTACAACAAGGGACACAAATGTTTATTTGTGGGGTGAAATCTGGGGTCTTCTGTTTTTACGCAGTGCACATTACGGTAATAATTCTCTTTATTCTTTAGGTCCAAACAATTACAATGATAAATGATTTATATAGGTTTTATTTTAACACTTTTAAAATATAAAAAAATTCTAACTTTTTGTACAATAATGAGTCTGTATCAGATTGTCCTACCTTGTCCCCTATAACTCTCTTATTATTCCGTATACAGGGATGTATGAAAGTCATTTTTTGCGCTGTGATCTGTAATTTTTATTGGAACAACTAATTTTGATGAGATTTTATCGCTTTTTAAGACTTTTCTTTTGGACCATGAAGTTGTATTTTTTTACGTTTACGCCATTGACCGTGTGGTTACACATATGTTTAGATTTATTTTTTGTTTACATTATTTTATTTAAAAAAATTGGTAAATGGGGAAGATTCAATCGTTTATTAGGGGAGGGGCTTATTCACATTAAGTTAATGTTCTTTTTCCCTTATTCCCAGTTTTTTAGTCCCTGTAGTAGACTATAACATGGAATCTATAGATTACATACACTGATCAATGCTGTGATGCTGAGGCTGCCTGCAGGATTGGAGCGTCGTTCAGACAGCGTGGAGCGAGGTTAGGGACCTCCACACGTTCTCTCAGCTGACCGGGACCCCGCTATTTCACTGTGGGTGTCCTTATCAGCTCCACTGAGCTACCGGAAATAGATTTTTGGCATTGGTGATGTCCGGCATTAGCAATGAGTCCCAGATGCTGATAGCAGGTAGGTCCTAGGGACTATGAATCGTGCTGAACTCCTGACTGTGCGTCATAGACTGGTAGCGGCCTCCCTCCCCTCCAAATCTTATCACTTTAATGACAGGAGTCCCTGCTCTGAAAGGGGTTTCCTGCACAAGAGCAGAAGATATGCCAGATTTGATGCGTCTCCTGCTCCGGAGCTGGGCCCATGGCTATACATTATATACCTCCGGCCCAGTCAGCCATGAAGGAGTTAAATGGTGGTGATGCATTGCTACTTTACTTTTTTGGGGCCACACACTATACAGATAGCTGCTTATTGTCCCTTCTACTCGCTGGGATAAGAGCAACCAGTCTAGCTAGGGTTAAGTGGCGCACAGCACTGCCAATTCTATCCTTAGGGGCCAGACAGTAAGCAGCCATCTATATAGTCCCGGGGGAGGGGAGCAGTGATACTATGAAATATCACTTAACTCCTTACACTCCATGGGACGGGCGCTTTGGGTATAATGACCTGAACTGACAGCTGGACCATCAGACTTGCGGTCAGTTCGGGACATGTGACCATAATATAGAGGATCTGCCCCCACAAGTATTCACCTCATCATCCGAGAGCAAGAAGATAAATCATGTGCAGGAATATCCCCTCAAATGTCTCCATATAACATCCTGGAATTGTATAGAATTAAATGTTTATTCACAATACAGGTTCCTATAAGGTGTCAGGACGTGGCGGTCTATTTCTCCATGGAGGAGTGGGAGTATGTAGAAGGACACAAGGATCAGTACAAGGATCAGGTCATGATGGAGGATCAGCAGCCCCTCACATCACCAGGTAATAGACATGACTATATACACACGTCCTCTCATTATTTGTATGTAAAGAATGAATTCAGTCTCTTTATGTGTTCCCTACAGTCAGATCCAGTAAGAGAACAGCACCAGAGAGGTGTCCCCGTCCTCCTGATGAACAGAATATGGAGGTCATTACTACAGGGAAAAATGTAATTTATATTAATGCTACAGATATAAAGGAAGAAGAAGAGACAGATGTGAGCGGTAATGAGCAGTATAAAGAGTACATTCCTGCAGGCAAAGATCTGATCAATATTAATGCTACAGACATAAAGAAAGAAGAAGAGACAGATGTGAGCGGTGATGAGCAGTATAAGGAGAACATTCCTACAGAGAAAGATCTGATCTATATTAATGCTACAGACATAATAGTAAAAGTAGAAGAAGAGACAGATGTGAGCGGTGATGATCAGTATAAGGAGGACATTCCTTCAGGGAAAGATCTGATCTATATTAATGCTCCAGACATAATAGTAAAAGTAGAAGAAGAGACAGATGTGAGCAGTGATGAGCAGTATAAGGAGGACGTTCCTACAGGTAATAACCCAGGTGAGTAGTAACCACTAAATACAGAGAAGGGTCACAGATTCTATTCAGTCACCGGCTACAATAATATTTTTGGGAAGTATTGGTGTAACTAGAATCTTTGGGACTTCAGGGCAAATACTATCCCCCTCCCCCTCTATATTGACTCTATATCAGTCGACTTGATACCATCACCACTACATAGTGACTGAATAATACCGCCATACTGTTAATGAATCAAACACATTATATACAGACTAATATTCCCCCATATAGAGACCATATAGCAGTAGATCCCAGCAGTGACTAACAGGTGACGTCTTCCTGGAGTCGTTCTCTTCCCTTTTGTATGCTGAGCGGACTCATAGTTACATAGTTAGTACGGTCGAAAAAAGACATATGTCCATCAAGTTCAACCAGGGAATTAAGGGGTAGGGGTGTGGCGCAATATTGGGGAAGGGATGGGATTTTATATTTCTTCATAAGCATTAATGCTATTTTGTTTCAGGAATGTATCTAATCCTGTTTTAAAGCTGTTAATTTTTCCTGCTGTGACCAGTTCCTGAGGTAGACCGTTCCATAAATTCACAGTCCTCACGGTAAAGAAGGCGTGTCGCCCCTTTAGACTAAACCTTTTCTTCTCCAGACGGAGGGAGTGCCCCCTCGTCCTTTGGGGGGGGTTTAACCTGGAACAGTTTTTCTCCATATTTTTTGTATGGGCCATTTATATACTTATATACGTTTATCATATCCCCCCTTAAACGTCTCTTCTCAAGACTAAACAATTGTAACTCCTTTAATCGGTCATCATAGCTAAGATGTCCCATGCCCCATATAAGTTTAGTCGCACGTCTCTGCACCCTTTCCAACTCCGCAGTGTCCCTTTTATGAACAGGTGCCCAAAACTGAACAGCATATTCCAGGTGAGGCCGTACCAATGCTTTATAAAGGGGGAGTATTATGTCCCTGTCCCTTGAGTCCAGGCCTCTTTTGATACATGACAATATCCTGCCGGCTTTGGAAGCAGCAGTCTGACATTGTGCTATTCTGTAGTCTGTGATCTACAAGTCACCCAGATCTTTCTCTACCAGTGACTCTGCCAGTTTAATCCCCCCTAAGACATACGACGCATGCAGGTTATTAGTATACACAGCCCCCCTCTATATACACAGCCCCCCCTCTATATACACAGCCTCCCTAAGACATACGACGCATGCAGGTTATTAGTACCCAGATGCATAACTTTACATTTATCCACAACCTCATTTGCCAAGTGGAGGCCCAGACACTTAGTCTATCCAAGTCATCTTGTAACTTATGCACATCCTCTATATACACAGCCCCCCCTCTATATACACAGCCCCCCTCTATATACACAGCCCCCCCCCCCCCCACTATATATACATCCTCTATAGACTGTACCGTGCTACAAAGCTTGGTGTAATCTGCAAAGATAGAAACAGAGCTGTTATTACCATCCTCTATATCATTGATAAATAAATTAAACAACAGCGGGCCCAGTACTGAACCTTGGGGTCACCACTAATAACCGGGGACCAATCAGAGTACGAATCATTGACCACCACTCTCTGGGTACGATCCATGAGCCAGTGTTCAATCCAGTTACAAACTAAAGTTTCCAAGCCCAAGGACCTTAACTTACCTGTCAGACGTCTGTGAGGGACAGTATCAAACGCTTTAGCAAAATCCAGAAACACTATATCCACAGCCCCCCCTCTATATACACAGCCCCCCTCTATATCCACAGCCCCCCCCCTCTATATACACAGCCCCCCTCTATATACACAGCCCCCCTCTATATCCACAGCCATTCCTCTGTCAAGGCTTCTACTCACCTCTTCATAAAAGCAAATTAGATTGGTGACAACTTCTATCCTTAGTAAACCCATGCTGGCTATCACTTATAATACTATTATCCCCTATGTATTCCTGTATGTAATCCCTTATAAGTCCTTCAAACAATTTACCCACAATGCACGTTAGACTTACCGGTCTATAGTTTCCTGGGGAAGACCTAGAGCCCTTCTTGAAGATTGCTACCACATTAGCCTTGCGCCAGTCCCTTTGCACAATACCAGACACCAGAGAATCTCTAAATATCATGAACAGGGGTACAGATATTACTGAACTTACCTCTCTAAGAACTCTTGGGTGTAGTCCATCTGGCCCTGGAGATTTGCTTTCATTTATATCACTTAACTTACCTTGTACCATCTCTACATTAAGCCAGTTGTCACGATGCCGGCTGGCAGGAGGTGGATCCTCTGTGCCAGAGAGGGATTGGCGTGGACCGTGCTAGTGGACCGGTTCTAAGTTACTACTGGTATTCACCAGAGCCCGCCGCAAAGCGGGATGGTCTTGCAGCGGCGGTAGTAACCAGGTCGTATCCACTAGCAACGGCTCAACCTCTCTGACTGCTGAAGATAGGCGCGGTACAAGGGAGTAGACAAGAGCAAGGTCGGACGTAGCAGAAGGTCGGGGCAGGCAGCAAGGATCGTAGTCAGGGGCAACGGCAGGAGGTCTGGAACACAGGCTAGGAACACACTAGGAAACGCTTTCACTGGCACAATGGCAACAAGATCCGGCAAGGAAGGGAAGGGGAAGTGAGGTATACATAGGGAGTGCACAGGTGAACACACTGATTAGAACCACTGCGCCAATCAGCGGCGCAGTGGCCCTTTAAATCGCAGAGACCCGGCGCGCGCGCGCCCTAGGGAGCGGGGCCGCGCGCGCCGGGACAGGACCGACGGAGAGCGAGTCAGGTACGGGAGCCGGGGTGCGCATCGCGAGCGGGCGCCACCCGCATCGCGAATCGCATCCCGGCTGGGGGCGGTATCGCAGCGCACCCGGTCAGTAGATCTGACCGGGGCGCTGCAGTAGCGAGGATGTTGCGAGCGCTCCGGGGAGGAGCGGGGACCCGGAGCGCTCGGCGTAACACCAGTTCAGTACATTGCATGATGTGTTACCAGCACTGACCTGTACATGATGTGTTACCAGCACTGACCTGTACATGATGTGTTACCAGCACTGACCTGTACATGATGTGTTACCAGCACTGACCTGTACATGATGTGTTACCAGCACTGACCTGGCCAATGTCAGCTCCTTTTTCCCTAGTATATACAGAACTAAAGAACCCATTCAGTAGCTCCGCCTTCTCTTTATCACCTGTGACAACCTCCCCATTATCATTATTAAGGGGTCCTACATGCTCTGTCCTTGGTTTTTTAGTATTTATATATCTAAAAAAATATTTAAGATTAGTTTTGCTTTCTTTGGCCACCTGTCTCTCATTTTGAATTTTTGCTGTTTTTATTACATTTTTACAGATTTTATTAAGCTCTTTGTACTGTTTAAATGTTATAGCTGACCCATCAGATTTGTATTTTTTGAAGGCTATTTTTTTGTTGTTTATTGCTCTTTTAACATCATGTGTCAGCCATGTAAGATTTAGTTTTAATCGTTTATATTTGTTCCCCTTTGGTATATATTTAGCTGTATAGTTATTTAGAGTTGATATAAAGATGTCCCATTTACCTTCTGTATCAGTATTTGACAACACCTCCCCCCAGTCTATGTCCTGTAGTGCAGCCCTCAGCCCAGGGAAATTTGCCTTTTTAAAGTTATATGTTTTTGCCTTCCCCGTCTGTCTTTGTTTTCTACATTTTAAGTCAAAAGTAACTATATTGTGGTCGCTATTCCCAAGGTTTTCCCGCACAGTTACATTACCAACCAGCTCTGCGTTGTTGGAATTGATCAGATCCCACAAGGCATCACTTCTTGTTGGGTCCTCCACAAACTGGCCCATAAAATTATCCTGCAATACATTTAGGAATTGTCGCCCCTTTGTAGTTTTAGCCAACCCCGGACCCCAATCTATATCTGGATAGTTAAAATCTCCCATTATTACCACTGTACCTGCCCGGGCGGCCCTCTCTATTTGTTTATACAGCCGACCTTCTATCTCTTCAGTGATATTAGGGGGTCTGTAGATTACACCAAATACTATTTTTTCAGTATTTCCCTCCTTTTGTAATTCTACCCACAGTGATTCCACCTCCTCAAAATCATCACACACTATGGCATCGTTCACACTGACTTTCATACCACTTCTTACATACAGACAGACTCCACCACCTTTTCTGTTCATTCTATCCTTGCGAAACAATGTAAACCCTGCAGATTAACAGCCCAGTCATGCGAGGAGTCCAGCCATGTCTCAGTGACCCCAACTATATCACCAGCCATGTCTCAGTGACCCCAACTATATCAATTTGTTCCTCCAGTATCAAGGCCTCAAGCTCCCCCATTTTATTTGCTAGGCTTCTGGCATTTGTGAACATACACTTTACATTTCCATCCTTTATGTTATTGGGGTTAATGGGATTCAAGGGTGTAAGTTTTATTTTCCTATGAAGCTTATTCCTATTAACTATTCTAACCCCTCCCTGCGCTCCACCCCCAGGTACATTTATAATTCCCACCTCTCTATCTACACTATCTTCCCCCTCTTTGCTGTAGGTTCCCTCCCCCCAAGTCCCTAAACACTCCTCCACCCTTCTAGCCATCTTCTCCCCAAGCACAGCTGCACCCTCCCCATTGAGGTGCAGCCCGTCCCTACGGTAGAGTCGGTAACCGACAGCGAAGTCAGCCCAGTTCTCCATGAACCCAAACCCTTCCTCATGTTGCAGTAACTCTGCATAGATCCCATGTCTTTATTTGCCCTGGACACTTTCTTCTGCCCCAAAGACCCCGGAAAGCTTTAGTTCAGTTAGCCCAGCTATGGGTCCTACCAAAGGTCAGTCAGTGACAAAGAAGCTGCAAACTTATGTCCGAAACGCTACACAAGATGGCGCTGGTACCTTCCAAAGAATCCTGAGGATAGGGGATAAGTGTCTGATCGGGGGGGGGGGGTCCGACCGCCGGGCCCCCCCCCTGATCTCCTGCCCGACACCCCAGATCTCTCCAGGCACAGGTGACCTCCGCTCCGTGCAGGGATTACTGTCGACCGCCGCACCAAGAGGTGCCCGACATGTCTCTCCATGAATCTCTATGGGAGAGCCGGAGATACACAAACGGGACCCCGCGTGATCAAACATTTATCCCCACAAGATTCTGTGACTAGGGAATAAGTACTCATGGACTAGAGTTTTCCTTTAACCCCTTAAGGACCCAGCGTTTTTCAGTTTTTGCACTCTTGTTTTTTCCTCCTTACCTTTTAAAAATCATAACTCTTTCAATTTTGCACCTAAAAATCCATATGAGGCTTACTTTTTGCGCCACCAATTCTACTTTGTAAGGACATCAGTCATTTTACCAAAAAATCTACGGCGAAACGGATAAAAAAATCATTGTGCGACAAAATTGAAGAAAAAACTAAATTTTGTAACTTTTGGGGGCTTCCGTTTCTACGCAGTGCATTTTTCGGTAAAAATGTCCCCTTCTCTATATTCTGTAGGTCCATACGATTATAATGATCCCCTACTTATATAGGTTTGATTTTGTCGTACGAAAATTAATACGTTTAAAACGGTCATCTTCTGACCTCTATAACTTTTTAATTTTTCCGCATACGGGCCGGTATGAGGGCTCATTTTTTGCGCCGTGGTCTGAAGTTTGTATTGGTACCATTTATGTATTGATTGGACTTTTTGATCGCTTTTTATTCATTTGTTCATGATATAAAAAGTGACCAAAAATACACTATTTTGGACTTTGGAATTTTTTTGCGCGCACGCCGTTGACCGTGCGGTTTAATTAATGATATATTTTTATAATTTGGACATTTCCGCACACGCCGATGCCACATATATTTATTTTTATTTACACTGGTTTTTTATTATTCACTTTTTTTTCCACTTTTTTTTGCAGTGTTATAGCTCCCTCTAGTGGCTGTAACACTGCACACAGATATTTTACATTGATCATTGTTATACCATAGGAGACTATAACACTGCACACACTGATCTCTTACACTGATCATTGTTATCCCATAGGAGAATATAACACTGCAAACACTGATCTCTTACACTGATCATTGTTATCCCATAGGAGGCTATCACGCTGCACACACTGATCTTTTACACTGATTATTGTTATCCCATAGAAGACTATAACACTGCACACACTGATCTCTTATACTGATCATTGTTATCCCATAGGAGACTATAAAACAGCACACACTGATCTTACACTGATCGTTGTTATCCGATAGAAGACTATAACACTGCACACACTGATCTATTATACTGATCATTGTTATCCCTTAGGAGACTATAACACTGCACACACTGATCTTACACTGATCATTGTTATCCGATAGAAGACTATAACACTCCACACACTGATCTCTTATACTGATCATTGTTATCCCATAGGAGACTATAACACTGCACACACTGATCTCTTATACTGATCATTGTTATCCCATAGGAGACTATAACACTGCACACACTGATCTCTTATACTGATCATTGTTATCCCATAGGGGGCTATAACTGCACACACTGATCTTTTACATTTATCAATGGTTTCTCATAGGAAAGCATTGATCAGTGATTCTGCCGCTTGACTGCTCATGCCTGGATCTCAGGCACTGAGCAGTCATTTGGCGATCGGACACCAGGAGGCAGGTAAGGGGACTCTCCTTCTGTCCTACAGCTGTTCGGGATGCCGCAGATGACGCTGTGGCCCCGCATTATAGAACGGGATCGGACTCGGGCGTATAGGTACGCCCTCAGTCCTTCAGGAGTTAAAAGGGGTACTCCAGTGCTTCAGTGATTTTAACTTTTTGTTCAGAACGCTCTGAGCCAGAGGCTGTGATTGTGACGTGGGGGGGCGCTACATCACAAGGGGGCGTGGCCGTGACGTCAGAACCACTGCTCCAGGAATCTGGAGTTTGCTTATAATGCCCAATGCTGCGGGAGATCCTGGGGGCCCCAGCAGCCAGACCCCGCGATCATACATCTTATCCCCCCATCCTTTGGATAAGGAATAACCTGTCTAGCAGTGGAGTAGCCCTTTAAATCCCTTTATTCTGTCCCTCTGCTACGGAAATGTTCCGGTTCGGGTCACCTGTGTAGGTCCAAATGGAGGTATAGGTGCGGCTGGCGAGTCGTGAGCGAAAATCATTAAAAATAAAGGTTCCCCTTATAACTTGGTTCCAGGAAATTTTCACTAACTTTATTAGGACATAAGTCTTTCTATACACATTAATAGACAAAAGACCAAAATGTGATACTCTCAGCCTAGACAGGATAGGGGAGAGGTTATAGATCGTGGGGGGTCCCAGGGCCCCGTTCAGGAGATCGCAGGGAGTCCCAAGGGTCAGACCCCCGTGATCTATAACCTATCCCCTATCCTTTGTCTGAATTCTCTGGCTGGCATGAGGATTATAAAGGGGGCGGTTTGGATGACTGCTCCATTATAACCTGCGGGGTCAGGTGGATTGGGGGGCACGGTCATCTGGTCCCTGACCGGGCCCCATAGCAGTGATTTTCCCTGAGGCTGTGTCCACATGATTGTCATAGACGGGTGTCCCTGCTCCTTGTAAGGCAGTGGTGTCAAACTGTGGCCCTCCAGATGTTACAAAACTTCAACTCCCGGGCATGCTGGGAGTTGAAGTTTTGCAACATCTGGAGGACCGCAGTTTGACGACCACTGCACTAAGGGATACCATGAGAGGGAAGCCTTGATTTACCTTTTGGAGACAGTGTGCATCCTCTGAAGGAGGCAGACAGACCTTTGGTGTCCAGGCATGCTGGGAGTTGAAGTTTTGCAACATCTGGAGGGCCACAGTTTGACACCACTGTTGTATGGCTGCTCCGCTATCAGAGCAACTATCTTTCTTCAGTTTTGCAGTAAATCTTATTTTAAAATGAAGGGTACAAAGTACTATTGCTTAGAAATGCAAAAATGTCCTGGGTTGTTAAGGGGTTAATGCTGATAATAAAATCTGTGTTATTCTCTGCAGATTCTTGTAGCAGGAGATCAGAGGAGAATCTTATATCTTCAGATTATAAAGCAGATGATGATATCACACAAGATACATATGAAGAACATTCCATTATCCCAGATACACCCTCAGCCCTTCACAGCCAAGATCTGTCATCTCATCCTTATATACAGGTCCTGTCTTCTCACTCATCACAGGATGTTCAGCAAAATAAAAGTCACCGAGCTCTTACAGGAAGGAAACCATATTCATGCTCAGAATGTGGGAAATGTTTTACTGACAAATCAAGTCTTCTTAGACATCAAATAACTCACACAGCAGAGAAGCCATTTTCATGTTCAGAATGTAGAAAGTGTTTTACTGACAAATCAAGTCTTCGTAGACATCAAAGAACTCACACAGGGGAATTTTCATGTTTAGAATGTGGGAAATGTTTTACTCGGAAATCAACTTTTCTTCAGCATCAAAGAACTCACAAAGGGGAGAATCCATATTCATGCTCAGAATGTGGGAAATGTTTTATTAAGAAATCACATCTTGTTCAACATAAAAGAACTCACACAGGGGAGAAGCCATTTTCATGTTCAGAATGTGGAAAATGTTTTAATGACAAATCAATTCTTGTTAAACATCAAAGAACTCACACAGGGGAAAAGCCATTTTCATGTTCAGAATGTGGGAAATGTTTTACTTCAAAATCAGGTGTTACTCGACATGAAAGAACTCACACAGCAGAGAAACCATTTTCATGTTCAGAATGTGGGAAATGTTTTCCTGGGAAAACAAATCTTGTTCAACATCAAAGAACTCACACAGGGGAGAAGCCATTTTCATGTTCAGAATGTGAGAAATGTTTTACTAATGAATCAAGTCTTGTTGTACATCAAAGAACTCACACAGGGGTGAAGCCATTTTCATGTTCAGAATGTGGGAAATGTTTTCCTGGGAAAAAAAATCTTGTTCAACATCAAAGCACTCACAGGGCGGAGAAGCTATTTTCATGCTCAGAATGTGAGAAATGTTTTACTAATAAATCAGGTCTTGTTGTACATCAAAGAACTCACACAGGGGAGAAGCCATTTTCATGTTCAGAATGTGGGAAATGTTTTACTTGGAAATCAGATGTTACTCGACATCAAAGAACTCACACAGGGGAGAGACCATATTCATGTTCAGAATGTAGAAAGTGTTTTCCTGACAAATCAAGTCTTCTTAGACATCAAAGAACTCACACAGGGGAGAAGCCATTTTCATGTTTAGAATGTGGTAAATGTTTTACTCGGAAATCAGACCTTGTTGTACATCAAAGAACTCACACAGGAGAGAAGCCAATTCAGAGCAATAAATGATGCAGATAACACATCTATATATTCACCATGTACATAGGATATCTGACATTTATACATATATCATATACTGCATCTCCAAACTTGTTACCAATTGTTCAACTTTTTTTTTTAAATCAACTGGTGCCAGAAAGTTAAACAGATTTGTAAATTATTTTAATATAAAAATCTTAATCCTTCCAGTACTTATTAGCTGCTGAATACTACAGAGGAAATTATTTTCTTTTTGGAACACAGAGCTCTCTGTTGACATCACAACCACAGTGCTCTCTGCTGACATCTCTGTCCATTTTATGAACTGTCCAGAGTAGGAGAAAATCCCCATACCAAACATATGCTGCTCTGGACAGTTCCTAAAATGGACAGAGATGTCAAAGTTTTTCAGTTTTTGCATTTTCGTTTTTTCCTCCTTACCTTAAAAAAATCATAACCCTTTTAATTTTCCACCTAAAATTCCATATTATGGCTTATTTTTTGCACCACCAATTCTACTTTGCAGTGACATTAGTCATTTTACCCAAAAATGCACGGCAAAACGGAAAAAAAAATCATTGTAAGACAAATTTGAAGAAAAAACACCATTTTGTAACTTTTGGGGGCTTCCGTTTCTATGCAGTGCACTTTTTGGTAAAAATGACACCTTATCATTATTCTGTAGGTCCATACGGTTATAATGATCCCCTACTTATATAGGTGATTTTGTCGCACTTCTGGAAAAAATCATAACTACATGCAGGAAAATTTATACGTTTAAAAATGTCATCTTCTGACCCCTATAACTTTTTAATTTTTCTGTATACGGGGCGGTATGAGGGCTCATTTTTTGCGCCATGATCTGAAGTTTTTATCGGTACTTTTTTTTTTGATCGTTTTTTATTCATTTTTTAATGGTATAAAAAGTAACCAAAAATACGCTATTTTGAAGTTTGGAATTTTTTGCGCGTACGCCATTGACCGTGCGGTTTAATTAACAATATATTTTTATAGTTCGGACATTTACGCACTCGGCGATACCACATATGTTTATTTTTATTTACACTTTTTTTTTTTTTTATAATGGGAAAAGGGGGGTGATTCAAACTTTTTTTTTTTTTTGCAGTGTTATAGCTCCCATAGGGACCTATAACACTGCACACACTGATCTTTTACGCTGATCACTGGCATGCATTAACATGCCATTGATCAGCGTTATCAGCGCTTGACTGCTCTTGCCTGGATCTCAGGCATGGAGCAGTCATTCGCCGATCGGACACCGAGGAGGCAGGTAGGGTCCCTCCAGGTATTTTGTAAGCTGTTCGGGAAGCGGCGGTCAACTTTGATCGCCGCATCTGAAGGGTTAATACAAGGCATCACCGCGATAGGTGATGTCCTGTATTAGCCGCGGGTCCCGGCTGTTGATGGCCACCGGGACCGACACAATATGACACAGGGTCACTGCGTGACCCCACGTTATATCGCAGGAGCCGGCGCAGGACGTAAGTATACGTCCTGCGTCGTTAAGGAGTTGATAAAAGTTTTTTCTTATATGATTTATTATTCTTATATTCATCTCCGCACACTGGACTTATAATAAATGTAATATTGTCCCTGACGTTGTATATAGGGAATGTAACACGTCAGTGTTGTCCCCGCCCCCTTCTCATTATGATTATAGAGACTTTAATTCAAGGCATCAGACAGGATCCGCGCGTCTCCCTTGAAGATCGTCTCTTCGGAACATAAGACACTGCAGATACTTTTATTTATCACAAACCCTAGACCAGCGTTTCCCGTCTTGACGTCTATTTTCGGTCTCAGATCATAAAAATCCATTTTTCTATATGAGAAGTCGTCAATATCTCAGCGTCCCCCGGGTTCAGTAAACATCGGTGTAATTCTTTTCCTTTTCTTTGTCCTCCCCGGGGTATAAAATCCCTAGAGATCTGATCACATCTGGTACAAGATCTCTTTACTTCACACTTTGCGCCATTATTACATGGATTGAAGACCCAGTTACACGCTCGTAAATTCCCATATATGTCGTGGATTGGAAGGAAAAAGGTTCTTAAATCTTATATTTACCAATAATATTTTATATTTGTACAGTCCGTCCCTATCATAGTACGGAATTGTTATTTTTCTTCTATCCGATGGTTATTTAGTAATTTTGTTATGATTCAGAAGAGACCACGTGTCCCGTATAGACGCTCACCCTGAAGACATTAGACGGCGGTTTTGTGTTTCCGGATTTACACACTTATTATAAAGCTTTTCCTTCGTCTGGATTATTAGAGCTCGTTCGCTCTTCTTTTTCTCATCCTCCCCTTTGTTACGCCGAGCGCTCCGGGTCCCCGCTCCTCCCCGGAGCGCTCACGGCGTCTCTCTCCCTGCAGCGCCCCGGTCGGTCCCGCTGACCGGGAGCGCTGCACTGTCATGGCCGTCGGGGATGCGATTCGCACAGCGGGACGCGCCCGCTTGCGAATCGCGTCCCAAGTCACTTACCTGTCCCGGTCCCCGGCTGTCATGCTCTGGCGCGCACGGCTCCGCTCTCTAGGGCGCGCGCGCGCCAGCTCTCTAGATTTAAAGGGCCAGTGCACCAATGATGGTGCCTGGCCCAATCTTCCCAATTAGCTTGATTAGTTTCCACCTGTGCACTCTCTACTTATACCTCACTTCCCCTGCACTCCCGCGCCGGATCTTGTTGCCCTTGTGCCTAGTGAAAGCGTTCCCTTGTGTGTTCCTAGCCTGTGTTCCAGACCTCCTGCCGTTGCCCCTGACTACGATCCTTGCTGCCTGCCCTGACCTTCTGCTACGTCCGACCTTGCTCTTGCCTTATCCCTTGTACCATGCCTATCTCAGCAGTCAGAGAGGTTGAGCCGTTGCCGGTGGATACGACCTGGTTGCTACCGTCGCTGCAAGACCATCCCGCTTTGCGGCGGGCTCTGGTGAAAACCAGTAGCTACTTAGAACCGGTCCACCAACACGGTCCACGCCAAACCCTCTCTGACACAGAGGATCCACCTCCAGCCTGCCGATCCGTGACACCCTTTATATTCCTCCTCATGTGGATATGGAATTCTCCTCAGTCCCTCCTTCTATAGGGCCCATTTTGTGGCCCCCGCACTCCTCCTTGGCCTCTCTAGTTCTTTCCTCTTTTATATATAACTTTGTCGGTATTACGAGACTGCTCTACGACTGATTCTGATTTCCCTTCTCCCCTAACCCCACTTTCTTTACTCCCTATGGTTATTACTAAACACATTTTCCCTCTTCCCCTTTGTGGGAACGTTTACATTCTTTTACGTTACGAGATTTATATTCTTCTACTAAGACTTTGGCCATAGAGGAATCTCAGGCTTTCTGGGGTTTTATAAGTAAATTTATCTTTACTCTCCAATGTTTTAAGCGTTATACTAACATACGTCCCTGAAATTGGTTAGAGAGATTGTATTTATTTCCTAAATAATAATAATATCTAAGCTTTATTCTTATCTGATTTCTTCTGCTCCTAATAGTAACCAAAAGACATCTTATATGAGAAGAGGAGCTGAATATCCAACTCTCTGAAGAACAGTGCGGATTTATCTCTAGCGCTCACGTGGCTCCTCCCCCTGTATTCGTATACAGGAGAGTTCATAAAAGTTATATTATCGGGGGTATGGGACTACTCCTCCCCTTTTGTCACATGGTATTACAGAATCTTCTCAATGTTGGAGGTGTGGGAGTGAGTCGTGGACTCTTTTACATATACAGGGGTCTTGCTTGAAAATGTAATCTTTCTGGCGGGAAGATATTTCGATTACTGTATATACTTGTGTATAAGCATGTTTTTTCATGGTGAAAATTCCCCCCTCTGCTTAAACTCGAATGAAAAAAAAAAAATTAGTACTGACATCAGTCCAGGCATACAGATGGTGGTGGTGGTCTGGGTCGTCTGTCTTCACCGTGAGGCCCCCCTTCTCCGCTCCGGGCCGGCCCCAGACACATCCATGGTAGGGACTGCACAGGTACCATCCGCATATCTGTGGGAAAAGTGAGCTGATCTGGTCTGTCCATCCGGCCCCTGACTAGTGATGCTGGGGTAGGATCTCTGCCACACAGGGATTCCCCTGACGTCACGGACCTGTCCCTTTCCCGGCTCTCAGGCAACAGGAAAAGACCTGCTGCCACGAGAGCTACAACTGGGGAGGTGATTAGATGATGAGAGGGAGATGGATGATGACAGGAGGGGGATGGGTGTTTGTTGCAGTGGGTGATGATAGGCTTATACTCGAGTCAATAGGTTTCCCCCCCCCCCCCCAGGTTTTTGTGGTAAAATTGGGGCTTTGGCTTATACTCCTGTATATACGGTATTTGCTTGGTTACAACACAAAGATTCATTTTACTCTGGAAATGGTTCTTCTTACGGTTACTTCTTCGGATTTCTGTCCTATCTGGAATTGCTGAATCACACACCTACTATTGGTGACTAGACTGCTTATTCCAATATACTAGAGATCTTCTACCCCCTCCAACCATCGGTGCAAAAAAAGTTCCCAGTTCAAAATTTGAGAAACCTGTTTCATGGCAAAATTTCATAAGCAATTCCTTGGAGACTTGTTCTCCTTAGATTACTTTTTGGACCTTTTAATTAAATAATTGATTATTACGTTTTATGCTAGACGTCAGGTTTATCTATTTCTGTCTTTTTTTCCTAAAGAGTTTATTATTTAGAGTTTGTAATTTCTGTATTATTGCGGCAATATGAATATTATTGTGGTGTAACGATGATTTGTTACTATCACGCAATGCTAATTATTTAGGAAAATTTGGGTTAATCTTAAAAGAATTTGTCATATAAAAAATAATCTTAGGTTTACACCGGTGTGGTTTAACCCTAGGTTGAAGGAATTTAATGATTTTACAGATAGTGGTTCTTGGATTAAGGTTGGGGTAAGATTAATTGAACACATTTTTGTGAAAGGGAAAACGTGCACTTTTGTAGAATTAAAAGTAAGATGTAATATCGGTGAATCCTATAGATTCAGATATTATCAAATATATCACACGTATAAATGCACTGTAGATAAAACACTATTTCAGGTTGTTCACATAATATTATTGAATTTTTGGGGAATTGGTTCTATAATAAAAAAAGATATGACCCGAATATACAAAAAATTATTGGTGGAAATAAACAAAGGGAGGTGGATGAAACAATTTCAGTGTAAAAATTAAAATTTTTGGGGCCGTGTGTTTAAGAATGTTAATAGGGTTTCAATTAATAGGGATCACAGATTTATCCAGTGGAACATTTTGTGGAAAACTCACCTGGCTCCGGATGACTTGGGGAGATTTGGGTATAGGCTTGACGCAGAATGCCCAAGATGCCAGCTAAATGAGGCGGATTACACCCATATTATTTGGGCGTGCAGAAAAATTCAGAAATATTGGGAAAGGATATATCAAGAACTTAAAAAGAGATTGGGGATAGATATAGCATTTACATTTGAGGTAGTTATTTTGGGAGATAATACGGAAATAAATAAGAATTCAGAACTTTGCTTGAAATTCCTCTTTTATGCTCGATTATTAATTGTAAGATTGTGTCTTTCAGAGGTGGTCCCAGATATAAGGACTTGGATAAATCTAATAAGTAAAGAGATAGGAGTTACTGGCAAACAAAGGATCCACTAGGGAAGGGAAAAGACTGGTGGAGACATGGGAGAAATGGACAGATTCCTTTCTTCTCTCCTCTTCTCTTCGGTCTCTTTATTTGGGGGGGGGGGGGGGGTTGGGATGTTATGGGGTATTAACATAGAATGTAATTATTGTTATATATGATGTGATAAAAAGACATTTAAATAAAAAAAAAGCAATGATTTTTTTTTTTTTATCTTTTGTTAACAATAAAAGACATTGGAGGAAAAATAAGTTTTTCTTTTATAACGTAGTCACCGATCCAGCGATGTCATCTCTATAATTTTACATGGTAGGAAAAGAGTCTCATATATGGCTACAAGGTAACAGGACATGAGCAGATTAGACATATAAAATCACTTCTATCTTCTGGCTTCTAGGACATTCTGATCCTATAGGTGTTAGATTAGTGGGGTCTCCTACTCTACACAGGGTCCTTCCTTAGGTTATAGAGGGAAGAACAAGTTGTATTCGGGTGAAGTGCGGAGAAGAATTAACCAGGTGGCTCTATGGTTGGTTCCCAGCTCTCTGAGGGGCTGAAGCCAGCTGTGTGCTCTCTGTTCAAGGAAAGGACTTGTTAGACGTCATTTGTTAATTTAAAGGGGTATTTTTTTACATCAACTGGCTCCAGAAAGTTAAACAGATTTGTAAATTACTCAAATTAAAAAATCTTAATCCTTCCAATAATTATCAGCTGCTGAAGTCGAGTTCTTTTCTGTCTGACCAGTGCTCTCTGCTGACATCTCTGCTTGTCTCGGGAACTGCACAGAGTAGGAGAGGTTTGCTATGGGGATTTGCTTCTAATCTGGACAGTTTCCTAGACACGTGTCATCAGAGAGCACTTAGACAGAAAATAACAACTCAACTTCAGTAGCTCATAAGTACTGAAAGGATTAAGATTTCTTAATAGAAGTAATTTACAAATCTGTTAACTTTCTGGAGCCAGTTGATATATATATAAAAAATTTTTTTTTACCTGGAGTACCCCTTTAACCTGTTCAGGACGTAGGGCATATGCATACGCCCTGCATCCCAAGTCCTTAAGGACATAGCTGGTTGGGGACTGGACTGGAATGCCTGCTGAAATCATTCGGCAGGCATCCCGGCACATTGCTGAGGGGGGTCCTGAGACCGCCCCCCCCCCCCACACACACACATGTCGGCAATCGGAGAAAATCGCATGTCAATTTGGCCATGCGATTTTCTCCTATTCTGGGCTGATTGGGTCTCTGGTGACCCGATCACCCGGAAAATAGGGATGATCGGAGCTGTCAGCGACAGCCCCGATCATCCTGAGGGATAGGAGTGAGGTCGCAGTGCTGCGATCTCCTCCTATCCCCTGCCATTAGTCAGAAATGAATTCTGACCAATGGCAGTGCACGACAGGGGGTTGCCATGGAAACCCCCCCGCTCTGCCCACCCCTGTCGGGCAGAACGAGGGGAGAAGATGGCGGCGGGTACCTGAAGAGAAGATGCCGTGAGGACCGCCGATCATCGGTGAAGACTGCGGAGATCAGCGGCGAAGGTAGGGAGGCGACGGTGGGGGGGGGGGGGAAGAAAGGTGTCAGTAAAGCGATCTTTACTGCTGCCCTTCTAGTGGTTCCCAAGCTGCAACTCCCAGCATGCCCAGACAGCCAAAGGCTGTCTGGGCATGCTGGGCTTTGTAGTTTTGCAACATCTGGAGGGTCACAGTTTGGAGACCACTATTACAGTGGTGCCCAAATGGTGGCCCTCCAGATGTTGCCAAACTACAACTCTCAGCATGCCTAGACTGCCCAGGCATGCTGGGAGTTGTAGTTCTGTAACATCTCTCCCTTCAGATTTTGCAATTTTCATGAACATTTGGAAAATTGTTGCTCTACTTTGAAGCCCTCTAATGTCTTCAAAAAGTAAAAATATGTCCATTTTATGATGCCAACATATAGTAGACATGTTGTATTTGTGAATCAATATATAATTTATTTGGAATATCCATTTTCCTTACAAGTAGAGAGCTTCAAAGTTAGAAAAATGTTAAATTTTTAAAATTTTTATGACATTTTGGGATTTTTCACCAAGAAAGGATGCAAGTAACGACAAAAATTTACCACCAAAATAAAGTAGAATATGCCACGAAAAAACAATCTCTCAGAATCAGAATAATCGGTAAAAGCGTCTTAGAGTCATTAATAAAATGACAGTGGTCAGAATTACAAAAAAGGGCTGCTTCCTTAAGGTGAAAATGAGCTGTGTCCTTAAGGGGTTAAGTCATGTGATCCGTTTATCATGTGATATATGTTAGGACCTGCGAGTCATGTGATGTACCCATGATTGAATGGTCACAGGTAACTAAGTAACTTGCCACCAATGAGCATTAGTCTAGCCCACACTATATAAAGGGCTGTATTCTGATCCTTCTTCCTGTTTGTTCCTGTGTTAGTTCCGGGATCATCAGATAAGACAAGCACAGATTTATCTCTTATCTCTACTCATCTCAGATAGGCCTCAAGCCATCTCACAGCAGCCACTTATAACTCCGGGACTACTTCCAAGCCAAAGTAACAGTAGCACAGTGGTTCACTCAAGTGTATGCTCAGTCCTGACAAGTGTGCGAGGTTACCTGCAAACCAGAGACCTCAGAACCGTAAAGACTGTTAATGGTTGTTATTGCTGCACAAGCTACAAGGAAAGAGTTAACGTTCTGATAACTTCAGCCGTGGACATTCTATTACTTCCATCACCGTTTCTGGGCAGATTAGCGGCAGTGAACCAACTGGAAAAACCTGCACCCTGGCGTCACGATACAAGTAAGGGGTTAATACCAACTCGCCCCCACACAGGGTTAATACCACCAGACCCTGCAGCTAGCTTGTATCACCCGACTACCACACTACTTCCCCCTAATGATCTGCACTACTGCTCCCTAATGATCTGCACTACTGCCCCCTAATGATCTGCACTACTGTCCCCCTAATGATCTGCACTACTTCCCCCTAATGATCTGCACTACTGCCCCCTAATGATCTGCACTACTGCCCCCTAATGATCTGCACTACTGCCCCCCTAATGATCTGCACTACTGCCCCCTAATGATCTGCACTACTGCCCCCCTAATGATCTGCACTACTGCCCCCCTAATGATCTGCACCACTGCCCCCTAATGATCTGTACTACTGCCCCCTAATGATCTGTACTACTGCCCCCTAATGATCTGCACCACTGTCCCCCTAATGATCTGCACTACTGCCCCATAATGATCTGCGCTACTGCCCTCTAATGATCTGCACCACTGCCCCCCTAATGATCTGCACTACTGCCCCCCTAATGATCTGCACTACTGCCCCCCTAATGATCTGCACTACTGCCCCCCCAACGATCTGCACTACTGCCCCCTAATGATCTGCACTACTGCCCCCCTAATGATCTTTGACACTGCCCCCTAATGATCTGCACTACTGTCCCCCTAATGATCTGCACTACTGCCCCCCTAACGATCTGCACTACTGCCCCCTAATGATCTGCACTACTGCCCCCCTAATGATCTTTGACACTGCCCCCTAATGATCATTGACACTGCCCCCTAATGATCTGCACTACTGTCCCCCTTAATGATCTGCACTACTGCCCCCCTAACGATCTGCACTACTGCCCCCTAATGATCTGCACTACTGCCCCCTAATGATCTTTGACACTGCCCCCTAATGATCTTTGACACTGCCCCCCAATGATCTGCACTACTGCCCTAATGATCTCTACCACTGTCCCCTAATGATCTTTGACACTGCCCGCTAATTATCTGCACCACTGCCCCCTAATGATCATTGACACTGCCCCCTAATGATCTGCACTACTGTCCCCCTTAATGATCTGCACTACTGCCCCCCTAACGATCTGCACTACTGCCCCCCTAATGATCTGCACTACTGCCCCCTAATGATCTGCACTACTGCCCTAATGATCTCTACCACTGTCCCCTAATGATCTTTGACACTGCCCGCTAATTATCTGCACCACTGCCCCCCTAATGATCTGCACCACTGCCCTCTAATGATCTGCACTACTGCCCCCTAATGATCTGTACTACTGCCCCCTAATGATCTGCACCACTGTCCCCCTAATGATCTGCACTACTGCCCCATAATGATCTGCGCTACTGCCCTCTAATGATCTGCACTACTGCCCCCTAATGATCTTTGACACTGCCCCCTAATGATCTGCACTACTGTCCCCCTTAATGATCTGCACTACTGCCCCCCTAACGATCTGCACTACTGCCCCCTAATGATCTGCACTACTGCCCCCCTAATGATCTTTGACACTGCCCCCTAATGATCTTTGACACTGCCCCCTAATGATCTGCACTACTGCCCTAATGATCTGCACTACTGCCCCCCTAATGATCTGCACTACTGCCCCCTAAGGATCTTTGACACTGCCCTCTAGTGATCTGCACTACTGCCCTAATGATCTCCACCACTGTCCCCTAATGATCTTTGACACTGCCCGCTAATTATCTGCACCACTGCCCCCTAATGATCTGCACCACTGCCCTCTAATGATCTGCACTACTGCCCTAACGATCTGCACCACTGCCCCATAATGATCTATGACACTGCCCCCCTAATGATCTGGTAAAAATGAAAGAAGCGATCTGATTGGTTGCTATGGGTAACTGGGCACCTTTTCCTCTTGAAGGGTTTTGATAAATCTCCCCAGTGTGACTCTCGCCCCCTACTGGACACATTACACAACTAAGAACCATGCCGGCTGCTTCACAATACCAATATCTTCCCACTATGTTTTATCACCATTTCTGGGATAGAAAAGGCCCCAAAAAAGGCTCAAAAATCTGTCCCAAAAGGAGCAAATATTTCCTGTAGAATCCCTATAAATGTAATGGGGAAATGGCTTTTTGTGCACAGTTTAATGTTCCAGCCATTATTGTTACAGAAAATGGTGGGGATTATAGCCTAAAGCTTGGACCTGTATGCCAGGAAAGTTTAACTTGTTACATCCCGGCCTGCGTGACTTGCTGCACCACTTAACCCCTTAAGGACTGAGCCCTTTTTCACCTTAAGGACTCGGCCATTTTTTGCAATTCTGACCACTGTCACTTTAAACATTAATAACTCTGGAATGCTTTTAGTTATCATTCTGATTCTGAGATTGTTTTTTCGGGACATATTCTACTTTAACATAGTGGTAAATTTTTGTGGTAACTTGCATCCTTTCTTGGTGAAAAATTCCAAAATTTGATGAAAAAATTGAAAATTTTGCATTTTTCTAACTTTGAAGCTCTCTGCTTGTAAGGAAAAATTTATATTCCCCAAAAAATTTTTTGGTTCACATATACAATATGTCTACTTTATGTTTGCATCATAAAATTGACATGTTTTTACTTTTGGAAGACACCAGAGGGCTTCAAAGTTCAGCAGCAATTTTCCAATTTTTCACAATATTTTCAAACTCGCTTTTTTTCAGGGACCAGTTCAGGTTTGAAGTGGATTTGAAGGGTCTTCATATTAGAAATACCCCACAAATGACCCCATTATAAAAACTACACCACCAAAGTATTCAAAATGACAATCAGTAAGTGTTTTAACCCTTTATGTGTTTCACAAGAGTAGCAGCAAAGTGAAGGAGAAAATTCACAATCTTCATTTTTTACACTCGCATGTTCTTGTAAACCCAATTTTTGCATTTTATAAGGGGTAAAAGGAGAAAATGTATACTTGTTTTTGTAGCCCAATTTCTGTCGAGTAAGGACATACCTCATATGTCAATGTAAATTGTTCGGCGGGCGCAGTAGAGGGCTCAGAAGCGAAGGAGCGACAAGGGGATTTTGAAGAGTACGTTTTTCTGAAATGGTTTTTGGGGGGCATGTTGCATTTAGGAAGCCCCTATGGTGCCAGAACAGCAAAAAAACACATGGCATACCATTTTGGAAACTAGACCCCTTGGGGAACGTAACAAGGAATAAAGTGAGCCTTAATACCCCACAGGTGTTTCACGACTTTTGCATATGTAAAAAAAATATATATTTTTTCACTAAAATGTGTGTTTCCCCCCCAAATTTCACATTTTTGCAAGGGTTAATAGCAGAAAATACGCCCCAAAATGTGTAACCCCATCTCTTCTGAGTATGGAGGTACCCCATAAGTTGACCTGAAGTGCACTACGGACAAACTACAATGCTCAAAAGAGAAGGAGTGATATTTGGCTTTTTGAGAGCAAATTTTGCTCGGGGGACATGTCGCATTTAGGAAGCCCCTATGGTGCCAGAACAGCAAAAAAAACACACATGGCATACCATTTTGGAAACTAGACCCCTTGAGGAACGTAACAAGGAATAAAGTGAGCCTTAATACCCCACAGGGGTTTCACGAATTTTGCATATGTAAAAAAAAATATTTTTTTTTTACCAAAAATGCTTTTTTTCCCACTAAAATGTGTTTCCCCCCAAATTTCACATTTTTGCAAGGGTTAATAGCAGAAAATACCCCCCAAAATTTGTAACCCCATCTCTTCTGAGTATGGAGGTACCCCATAAGTTGACCTGAAGTGCACTATGGGCGAACTACAATGCTCAGAAGAGCAGGAGCACCATTGAGCTTTTGGAAAGAGAATTCGTTTGGAATGGTAGTCAGGGGCCAAGTGCATTTACAAAGCCCCCCGTGGTGCCAGAACAGTGGACCCCCCCACATGTGACCCTATTTTGGAAACTACACCCCTCACAGAATTTAATAAGTGGTGCAGTGAGTATTTACACCCCATTGGCGTTTGACAGATCTTTGGAACAGTGGGCTGTGCAAATGTAAAATTAAATTTTTCATTTTCACGGATCACTGTTCCAAAAATCTGTCAGACACCTGTGGGGCGTAAATGCTCACTGTACCCCTTATTACATTACATGAAGGGTGTAGTTTCCAAAATGGGGTCACATATGGGGGGGGGGGGGTCCATTGTTCTGGTACCATGGGGGCTTTGTTAACACACGTGGCCTTCAATTCCGGACAAATTTTCTCTTCAAAATCCCAATGGCGCTCCTTCTCTTCTGAGCATTGTAGTGCACCCATAGAGCACTTTACATCCACATATGGGGTATGTTCTTACTCAGAAGAAATGGGGTTATGAATTTTGGGGGGATTTTTTTTATTTTACCGTGAGAAAATGAAAAATTTAGGGTGACACCAGCATGTTAGTGAAAAAAATTATTTTTTTTCATTTTCCCATCCAACTTTAATGAAAATTTGTGGGGTGTAAAGGCTCACTATACCCCTTGTTACATTCCGTGAGGGGTGTTGTTTCCAAAATGGGGTCACATGTGGGTATTTATTTTTTGGGGTTTATGTCAGAACCGCTGTAAAATCAGCCACCCCTGTGCAAATCACCAATTTAGGCCTCAAATGTACATGGTGCACTCTCACTCCTGAGCCTTGTTGTGCGTCCGCAGAGCATTTTACGCCCACATATGGGGTATTTCCGTACTCAGGAGAAATTGCGTTACAAATTTTGGTGGTCTTTTTCTCCTTTTACCTCCCGTGAAAATAAAAAGTAAAGGACAACACCAGAATGTTAGTGTAAATAAAATTTTTTTTTACACTAACAGGCTGGTGTAGACCCCAACTTTTCTTTTTCATAAGGGGTAAAAGGAAAAAAAAGCCCCCAAAATTAGTAGTGCAATTTCTCCCGAGTACGGAGATACTCCATATGTGGCCCTAAACTGTTTCCTTGAAATACGACAGGGCTCTGAAGTGAGAGAGCGCCATGTGCATTTGAGGACTAAATTAGAGATTGCACAGTGGTGGACAAAGGGTTATTCTACGCCAGTGATTCCCAAACAGGGTGTCTCCAGCTGTTGCTAAACTCCCAGCATGCCTGGACAGTCATTGGCTGTCCGGAAATGCTGTGAGTTGTTGTTTTGCAACAGCTGGAGGCTCTGTTTTGGAAACACTGCCGTACAATACGTTTATTTTATTTTATTGGGGGGACAGTGTAAAGGGGTGTATATGTAGTGTTTTACCCTTTATTATGTGTTAGTGTAGTGTAGTGTAGTGTTTTTAGGGTACGTTCACACTGGCGGAGGTTTACAGTGAATTTACCGCTAGGAGTTCGCGCTGCGGCGAAAAATTTGCCACAGCTCATACTTGAAGCAGAAAACTTACTGTAAACCCGCCAGTGTGAATGTACCCTGTACGTTCACATGGGGGGGCAAACCTCCAGCTGTTTCAAAACTACAACTCCTAGCATGTACTGACAGACTGTGCATGCTGGGAGTTGTACTTTTGCAACAGCTGGAGGCACACTGGTTGGAAAACCTTCAGTTAGGTTCTGTTACCTAACTCAGTATTTTCCAACCAGTGTGCCTCCAGC
Source organism: Hyla sarda (assembly GCF_029499605.1). NCBI lineage: Eukaryota > Metazoa > Chordata > Amphibia > Anura > Hylidae > Hyla > Hyla sarda. The sequence goes on from NW_026610650.1 coordinate 75,250, forward strand.
TGTTGCAAAACTACAACTCCCAGCATGCTCAGTCTGTCAGTACATGCTGGGAGTTGTAGTTTTGCAACAGCTGGAGGCACACTGGTTGGAAAACCTTCAGCTAGGTTCTGTTACCTAACTCAGTATTTTCCAACCAGTGTGCCTCCAGCTGTTGCAAAACTACAATTCCCAGCATGTATTGATCACAGAAGGGCATGCTGGGAGATGTAGTGATACAACAGCTGAAGGTACACTTTTCCATAGAAAAAATGTGCCTCCAGCTGTTGCAAAACTATAAGTCCCAGCATGCCCATAAGGGAATGCTGGGAGTTGTGGTGGTCTGCCACCTGCTGTTGCATAACTACAGCTCCCAGCATGCCCTTTTTGCATGCTGGGAGCTGTCACTCACTGCTGCTCCAGGACACAGGTCAGTCCCTCGTTGTTGCTGCCGCCGCTCCTGGGGCCCCGATCCCAACATTGACGCCGGGGATCGGGGTCCCCAGCTCCCGGGGTCCACGTCCCGCACCCGCTCACATGCTCCGGAAGAGGGGCGGAGCAGGTTGAGACACCCGCAGCAGGTGCCCTGATTGGTCGGCCGGTAAACCGGCCGACGAATCAGGGCGTTCGTGAGGTGGCACCAGTGCCACCTCACCCCTGCAGGCTCTGGCTGTTCGGGGCCGTCAGAGACGGCCCCGAACAGCCTGTAATTCCGGGTCACTGGAGACCTGATTGACCCGGAATCTTCCGCAGATCGCTGGGCTGAATTGTCCAGCGATTTGCAGCCATCGCCGACATGGGGGGTCATCATGACCCCCCCTGGGCGATGTGCCGTGATGCCTGCTGAACGATTTCAGCAGGCATCCGGCACCGGCTCCGCTCCAGCTAGCGGCGGGGGGCCGAGATTTGACAGGACTCGTCCTTAAGGACTTGGAAAAGGGGCCGTTTGAGTACGTCCTGCGTCCTTAAGGGGTTAAAGGGATACTCCACTCCCCAGCGTCCGGAACATTTATTCCCAAACACTGGGTGCAGGCTTCTGTGGTCGCCCGCCCATCTCTGTAGACTTGCATTGAGGGGGCGGGACGTGACATCACAAGGGGGCGGGGCAACCACAGAAGCCTGCACTCAGTGTTTAGAACTAAATGGGGAGCGGAGTATCCCTTTAACATGTCTAGTCGTGTGTTATCTTGTTTCTTGTACTCATGTCCAAGTTTAATAAACGACCCTCTAATGTATCCCAGTGATCCAGAGGAGCGCAGGACGTGTATCTGGGGACATATTTGTCTAGAAATAGAAATCCAGGTCTTTCTCCAGTACTCCCCCGTATGTAGTATGCTGCATTATAAATATGTTGTTGCGCCATATTTATATTAGAACCTTTTCATTAAATAATTATTTATTATGTCTTATCCAAGACGTCGGGTTTATCTATTTCTTTCTTTTTTATTATAAAGATTTTTTGTTTGTAAGTTTTGTATTATTGGGGCAATATGAATATTATTGTGGTGTAACGATGATTTGTTACTTTCTTTTATATCTTTTGTTAACAATAAAAGAGACATTGGGGCAAAAAAAAGTTTTTCTTTTATAACGTAGTCACCGATCCAGCGATGTCATCTCTATAATTTTACATGGTAGGAAAAGAGTCTCATATATGGCTACAAGGTAACAGGACATGAGCAGATTAGACATATAAAATCACTTCTATCTTCTGGCTTCTAGGACATTCTGATCCTATAGGTGTTAGATTAGTGGGGTCTCCTACTCTACACAGGGTCCTTCCTTAGGTTATAGAGGGAAGAACAAGTTGTATTAGAATTAACCAGGTGGCTCTATGGTTGGTTCCCAGCTCTCTGAGGGGCTGAAGCCAGCTGTGCGCTCTCCGTTCAAGGAAAGGACTTGTTAGACATGATTTAAAGGGGTACTCCGCCCCTAGACATCTTATCTCCTATCCAAATCTATCTATCCAAAGGATAGAGGATAAGATCTTCGATCTCTGTGCAGCATCCGGCATTCGTTTTGAACACTGCGTGCTGGCGGCGGGGCCGTGACGTCATGGCCACGCCCCTCGTGATTTCATGCCACGCCCCCTCCAATAGACTTGCATTGAGGGAGCCTGGCGTGATGTCACAAGGAGTGTGGCCGTGATATCATGATTCCCGCCGCCTGATCCAAGCGTTCGGAACATAATGTTCCGAACGCTGGGGCAGTGGAGTACCCCTTTAAAGCTCAAGGCACCTGAACAACATGGCTAAATAAAACATATTCTCTCACATTTCCATCCGTCTAGCACCAGAGTGTCCCTTTAATGTTCTCACTTTCTGCTGAGCAGACAAGAGGATAGGATATTACTGACAAAGCAGTTTAACAATCTGTTAAGGGGCCGAGGGCCCAGGACAAGTCTGTTTCTCTATTACAGGTAAGAAAAGCACAATGGACCTGATGTGGTTGACGCAACCATCTTAAAAGGTCTCCAGAGGCACCGAGGAGGGCAAGTGGATAAAGCAATGAGCTGCCCTGAATGATACCGGTCTGTATAAAAACTACAAGGATAAAATCTGTCTACCAAAGGTTCTGTGCCCAATGATGTCCCCGGAGACTCATGGAGTCACCCACAACTGGAAAATGACTATAATATCACTGGTGAGTGATCACTGGATAGCCCCAGGATTTACCACAGTGGTCACCAGGTAAACACCGGCCGGCATGACCTGTGCAAGACCTAATGTAGGGAAAGCAGTGCAGGTGCCTCCTAAACGTAGCGCTTTACCCGTTTTGGTGACTGCAGATAGACTATATTCCGGTCTCCTTGTGAGGAGGTGTATGAATACTTTTTGGTGTGTGTGGATCTCTTTTCAGGTTAGCCTAAGGCCTATCCGGGGAGAAATGGCGATGTAAAGATGGCAGCAGGGCAGATTGTGAAGGATATGGTAGGTAGTTCCAGAAGTTATTGATAGTGATGGAGGTCGCACTTTACTGGATGAATTATGATGCAGGTAATAGGAGCCGGTTATGGATTTATTGGGACAGAACATTGATCCAGGGATTTATTCTGATATTTGGAGTTGGAAAGGAATTTTCCCCCCGTCATGGGGCGATGGGAATCAGCCTCATAAGGGTTTTTAGCCTTCCTCTGGGTCAGCACAGTAGGGACACAATAGGGATATGGATTGAACTTTATGGACTCTGGTCTTTTACAACCTTATGAACGATGTTATGAAGAAGCAGCGGGTTGTCTCCTTATGGGGGGACACTTTTTGGTTGTGCTCCTAGAACAGATTTGTACTGTCCACAGCTCCTGCAGATGTAACACAGTCACCTATCTAGCTATGTGCGGCCGTACACAAGCGCGTACAACAAGCGCATACACAAGTCTTTATTCTATTCCAGATGGTAAAACTCCTGATATAGATCCTGGAGATCGGGTGGTGAGAAAGAGACACAAAGAGTCCTGACCTCCATGTGACCGGCCTTTCCAAGTCCTGCTGACAACAACCACTGCAGTAATAGAAAGGAAAGCCTATGTGGATCCATGCCAGTCCTTGTACCAAAGTGACCTCACCAGATACCACATAAAACACCCGACACTCATCAGGATTTTTACCTCAGGACTAATATTTTTTGGCACCAGATCCCTCACAGACACTAAGAACTATTTTCAGTCTAATACACAAGGACCAGGATGTGGAAAACCACCATGTATCACAACATATTCTCCGTATAGGAATCATTATACCACAAACCCTATAATTCACCGTATAGGAATCATTATACCACAAACCCTATAATTCTCCGTATAGGAATCATTATACCACAAACCCTATAATTCTCCGTATAGGAATCATTATACCACAAACCCTATAATTCTCCGTATAGGAATCATTATACCACAAACCCTATAATTCTCCGTATAGGAATCATTATACCACAAACCCTATTATTCTCCTTATAGGAATCATTATACCACAAACCCTACAAACTGTGTTGACTCCACATCAGGACTCTGGACATGATAAAGAGAGGTGAAATGTCATGTGACCCAGATAATATACCTAGAGGCAAGTAATGGAAAATGATAGAACAAGGCGATACTACAGGGCTCGGCAAAACCGACACAAATTACAAAAAGATAATGAGATGGAGTGTGACGCTATTACAGTGCCGCCTCGTCACATGACACGTTAGGTTTCTTTCACACTACCGCCATCTTCCTGCCTTCTGACACCCGTTATTCTGCAAAAACAGATCATTAAAAAATAGATACAATAACTGAACATATCGGGTGATAACTGATACCCAATGTATATTATTATAACAGGCATTCTATCAAAATTATTGATATATTCCATCCGTTATCACCCATTATTTCATCCATTATGCACTGTTATAGTCCGTTATTTTATGTCCGTTTTAACCCCTTCTGGTTGTGATGTCGTATGGAGCATGCTCAGTAGCAATAACGGATCATAACGGAATATAAAAATACTGGGTGCTAACGGATGTCATTTGTGAACATTCATCATCCATAGGCTTCAATGTTAAAATTTTAACGTCTGTTAATCCAACGTTATTTTTGACGGGACAAAAATGAGTGCATGCACCGTTATTTGCCCCGTCAAAAATAACGGATGTTAGTCATAAGGGGACGTAACTGATCATGAAGGATGGTCAAAAATCCCATTGACATGAATTGGATTCTTTAATAGCCGTTTTTTGGGACTTACTTAGTAGTACTCCGCCCCTAGACATCTCATCCCATATCCATAAGATGACTGCCCCCTGTGCCACTTTATTTACCCTGTGACAAATCCCCCCTCCCTTTATTACCCCCTGTGCCACATCATTTCCTCTTGATCCCCCTCTGTGCTATATTATTACCCCTTTATTTTTTTTTAAACTCGTTTTATTGACGTTTGAATAAAAGCAGTTACAACAGCTCCACAGAATGGAGATATGTATGACAAAATAAGGACATAGATAAAACAATTAGACAGTACGTCATAAGGTCATACAATCCATTTAGAGTGGCACAATCAGGGGAATCCCAACCTAAGAACAATAAACATAACTAAAACTAGAAGCGCTGCCTCAAGGTACAATAATAGAGTGTCAGGGTCAAACGGCACTGACCAAGCACAAGGTAAAGATGATAAACATGGAAAAGTTATTATCTACCGGTGCCCCAGAGGGGATGGTTAAAAGGGAGAGCCAAAGGCCCCAGAGGACATTAGTGATGTAAATGCAGAGGGCGAGTATCTAGTAAGGGGGGAGCCACACCAAGTCCCCCACACCTGTTGGAATTTATCAGGGCATTTCCTATGCTTGAAGACCAATTGTTCATAAGGAAGTATAGAATTGACTAGCTTTCTCCACTGAGGGTCCATCCAGCGTAGAGCCACCGCTTACCTGGTTAAAAACAACACCGCACGCAAAAATATCCACATGTGGTGTTGCCAAGATTCCTCAGGGAGTAAACCAAATAGACATATCAGAGGATCTAGGATGACCGGGATAGAGATGAGAGACGACAGGAAATCTGTAATACTACGCCAGTATGACTGTAGGAAAGGACATTGCCATAACATTTGCCAAAAGTCAGCTCTAGGGGAATGACTTCTGGGGCAGGCATCAGAAGGCACCCGTCCCATTCTGTGAAGTCGTATCGAAGTAAGATAACAATGATGAGTAATGTAAAGTTGGATTAATTTATTATTGGCTGCCGGAGACACTGATAAATGAGAGGACAGTATCTCGGACCATTCCGCCGCCGTAAGCGAAGGGACGCATGCCTTCCAATAAGCCTCCGCCGAGTCAGTAGTAGCAGCAACTTTAGCCCTGGTGAGGTGTGTGTACAGCATGGAAATTAAGCCCTGCGGTCCTTGGGATCGAAGGATCCCAATGAGGGGGTATGTAGAGATGGGTGGTCTCGGGGAGGGGAACTGGGCATTCAGGGCATGTCGGAGTTGTAAATACCTATAGAATGCTTCACGGGGAACCCCAAAGTCGGTCTGGACCTGTGTAATGGTTTTCAGGACATCTTGCTGAAACAAGTCGACCAACTGCGTCACCCCATGCACTATCCAGAAGGGGCGATCTAGAGCGTCCGTCAGATGAGGGAGGTGAGGGTTATGCCATAGGGGAAGGTCATCTTTAACATCAGTAAAGGAAGTAAACATTTGTGCCTGGCGCCATACTTGCAGTGCTAGTCTGTGTAATGGAAGGAGCTTGCGCGTCCTAGGGAAAGCGCCCTCCAAGAAGCCACGAATGGAAGTGAGCCCTAAAAAGGAGGCTAGATGGAGCTCCGCAGGCGACTGAGACTCAGGAGAGACCCAATGCCGAAAGTAAAGCAGTTGGCCAGCTAAATAATGTCTTAAAGTTAGGTAATGCAGTCCCCCCCAAGTCTTTAGGGCGCTGTAGAGTGGTGAGTTTCAGTTTAGACCTACCAGTTGGATAGGATGGGGGGGCAGGGGTACTCAGCAGCGATACAGGATCAGGAATCCGAAGCAGGTAAAAAGAGCAGGAACATCAGAGGTCTTCAGCGGCGAGGGGAGCCACGTTGGTGCTGCACCCAATCAGTAGCTTCTCCCGGATCAACGAAGAACAATGTGCGGTCACCATACACCACACGTAGTCTGGCCGGATAAGCCATGGAATAAGCGATGCCGAAGTCTTGCAGCTTTCTCTTTACTTCCACAAACGTAGCCCTCCGACATTGCAAATCCACAGAGAAGTCAGGAAATATGTAAACTTTAGCATTATCATAGATCAAGTCAGGAGCTCTTCGCGCCAGCCGCAGGATCAGGTCTCGATCATTGCAATTCAGGATGCGAGCCAGCAAAGACCGCGGAGGGGCCCCAGGGGGGACGGTTTAGCAGGGACACGGTCTGCTCGCTCCACGGTAAATGCAATAGAGAAAGGTGCATCAGAAAAGGAGTCCTTAAGCCACTGCTCCACAAAGGCCTCAGCTCTTTCAGGCATCCCAATAATGCGTATATTATTTCTCCTTAGTCTATTTTCCATATCATCAGCTTCCTGCCTGCTCAATTCCTGCTGAGAAGTGAGATCAGATAAGGAGGCAGGAACAGGGGCCAGGGTGTCCTCAATAGTGGATATGCGTCCCTCAGCATGAGTGACCCTCTCCCTCAGGGCCTGCATGTCCTGCCTCAGCAGCCCCACGTCTATTTTCACCTCCTCCAGCTTGCCAGTAAGGGTGGTCTAGCATGAGGTTATGGCAGCCAGAAGCTGAGATGAAACCTCCCGCAGCATGGGTTCTGAAGCCCGGTACCCTACCTCAGAAGCAGCAGGGCTGGACGGGGAGGGCCCCAGCGGGTACCTGGAGGAGAAATGTGCAGCCTTGGCGCCATCTTGGGGCTGGTCACGGGTGAATTCCTTTAGCCGTTCTGCGGAAGTGCCGCCCTTATGGCGGGTCGGATCCAGCTTGGCCGGCATCCCTGAGGTATGCGAGCGGGTCCGGACTGAAATTTGGGCCAGGATCAAGGCAAGATAGAGGCTAACACGGGCGTTGGAGCGGGAGCTACAGCTCCATGCGACCGCTCATGTCCGGCGCTGGCCATGCCCCCCCTTATTACCCCTTTATTACCCTCTGTGCATATTCATCACCCCCTCTGTCACTTTATAAAGAGGGAGAGATGAATTTATACAGAGGGTACTAATGGGAGAATGAAATGGCTCAGAGGGATCTAGGGATGTGGCACAGGGGGTAAGGGAGGGGGCACATTGCACAGCGGAATTTTACCACAAAAAAACTGGGAAAAATCTATTAATTTGAGTATAAGCCTATCATCGCCCACTGCAACAAACACCCATCCCCCATCATCATTCCATCCCCCGTCATTATCCATCCCCCCTGCTATCATCATTCATCCCCCATCTGTCATCATCCACTGCCACAGACATCCATCCCCCGTCATCATCCACTAACACAAACACCCATCCCCAGTTATCATCCATCCCCCGTCATTATTCATCCCCCTTGTCATCATCCACTGCCACCCATCCCGTCATCATCCACTGACACAAACACCCATTCCCCGTCATCATCCATCCCCCTGTCATCATTCATCCGCCTTGTCATCATCCACTGCCACCCATCCCCCGTCATCATCCATCCCCCGACATCATCCACTGACACAAACACCCATTCCCTGTCATCATCCTTCCCCCTCCTGTCATCATTCATCCCCCAAGCATCATCCATCCTCTCCTGTCATCATCTCCCTCTCTTATCGTCTAATCACCTCTCCAGTTGTAGCTCTCGATGGCAGGGGCGGGTCTTTTCCTGTTGCCTGGCAGTCGAGAAAGGGACACGTCTGTGACTTCCCTGCATGGCGGCCTCAATGCGCAGTAGCGACCCTACTCCAGCATCACTATTCCGGGGCCAGCGCGGAGTGGAGAAGGGAGGTTGGACCAGACCGGCTCACTTTTCCCACTGGTATGTGGACGGTCCCTGTGCAGACAGTCCCTTTAGTGTCCCTACCCTGGATGAGTCTGTAGGCCATCCCGATAAAGATGGATGGCCGCCCACCCCCCAACCTGAATGCCTGGACTGATGTCTCTGCTATTTTTTATTTCACTCCAGTTTAAGCCGAGGGGGACATTTTCAGCACAAAAAAAATGTGCTTATACTCGAGTATATACGGTAATCAAAATATCTTCCCGCCAGAAAGATTGGATTTTCAAGCAAGACCCCTGTATATGTAAAAGAGTCAACGACTCACTCCCACACCTCCAACATTAAGAAGATTCTGTAATACCATTGTGACAAAAGGAGAGGAGGAGTCCCATACCCCCGACAATATAACTTATATGAACTCTCCTGTATACGAATACAGGGGGAGGAGCCACGTGAGCGCTAGAGATAAATCCGCACTGTTCTTCAGAGAGTTGGATATTCAGCTCCTCTTCTCATATAAGATGCATTTTGGTTACTATTAGGAGCAGAAGAAATCAGATAAGAATAAAGCTTAGATATTATTATTATTTAGGAAATAAATACAATCTCTCTAACCAATTTCAGGGACGTATGTTAGTATAACGCTTAAAACATTGGAGAGTAAAGATAAATTTACTTATAAAACCCCAGAAAGCCTGAGATTCCTCTATGGCCAAAGTCTTAGTAGAAGAATATAAATCTCGTAACGTAAAAGAATGTAAACGTTCCCACAAAGGGGAAGAGGGAAAATGTGTTTAGTAATAACCATAGGGAGTAAAGAAAGTGGGGTTAGGGGGGAAGGGAAATCAGAATCAGTCGTAGAGCAGTCTCGTAATACCGACAAAGTTATATATAAAAGAGGAAAGAACTAGAGAGGCCAAGGAGGAGTGCGGGGGCCACAAAATGGGCCCTATAGAAGGAGGGACTGAGGAGAATTCCATATCCACATGAGGAGGAATATAAAGGGGAGGATGAGAAAAAGAAGAGCGAACGAGCTCTAATAATCCAGACGAAGGAAAAGCTTTATAATAAGTGTGTAAATCCGGAAACACAAAACCGCCGTCTAATGTCTTCAGGGTGAGCGTCTATACGGGACACGTGGTCTCTTCTGAATCATAACAAAATTACTAAATAACCATCGGATAGAAGAAAAATAACAATTCCGTACTATGATAGGGACGGACTGTAAAAATATAAAATATTATTGGTAAATATAAGATTTAAGAACCTTTTTCCTTCCAATCCACGACATATATGGGAATTTACGAGCGTGTAACTGGGTCTTCAATCCGTGTAATAATGGCGCAAAGTGTGAAGTAAAGAGATCTTGTACCAGATGTGATCAGATCTCTAGGGATTTTATACCCCGGGGAGGACAAAGAAAAGGAAAAGAATTACACCGATGTTTACTGAACCCGGGGGACGCTGACATATTGACGACTTCTCATATAGAAAAATGGATTTTATGATCTGAGACCGAAAATAGACGTCAAGACGGGAAACGCTGGTCTAGGGTTTGTGATAAATAAAAGTATCTGCAGCGTCTTATGTTCAGAAGAGACGATCTTCAAGGGAGACGCGCGGATCCTGTCTGATGCCTTGAATTAAAGTCTCTATAATCATAATGAGAAGGGGGCGGGGACAACACTGACGCGTTACATTCCCTATATACAACGTCAGGGACAATATTACATTTATTATAAGTCCAGTGTGCGGAGATGAATATAAGAATAATAAATCACATAACATAGAGAACTGGAGATGCAGTATATAATATACAGTCATGGCCATAAATGTCGGCACCCCTGAAATTTTTCTATAAAATGAAGTATTTCTCACAGGAAAGGATTGCAGTAACACAGGTTTTGCTATACACATGTTTATTCCCTTTGTGTGTATTGGAACTAAACCAAAAAAGGAGGAAAAAAAGTAAATTAGACATAATGTCACCAAACTCCAAAAATGGGCTGGACAACATTATTGGCCCCTTTCAAAATTGTGGATAAATAAGATTGTTTCAAGCATGTGATGCTCCTTTATACTCACCTGGGGCAAGTAACAGGCGTGGGCAATATATAAATCACACCTGAAATCAGATAAAAAGGAGAGAAGTTCACTTAGTCTTTGCATTGTGTGTCTGTGTCACACTAAGCATAGACAACAGAAAAAGAAGAAGAGAACTGAGGACTTGAGAACCAAAATTGGGGCAAAATATCAACAATCTCAAGGTTACAAGTCCATCTCCAGAGATCTAGATTTGCCTTTGTCCACAGTGTGCCACATTATCAAGAAGTTTACAACCCATGGCACTGTAGATAATCTCCCTGGGCGTGGACGGAAGAGAAAAAATGATGAAAGGTGTCAACGCAGGATAGTCCGGATGGTGGATAAGCAGCCCCAAACAAGTTCCAAAGATATTCAAGCCGTCCTGCAGGCTCAGAGAGCATCAGTGTCAGCGCGAACTATCCGTCGACATTTAAATGAAACGCTATGGAGGAGGCCCAGGAGGACCCCACTATGGAGGAGACCCAGGAGGACCACACTATGGAGGAGACCCAAGAGGACCCCACTATGGCAGGAGACCCAGGAGGACCCCGCTATGGATTAGACCCAGGAGGACCCCACTGCGGACACAGAGACATAAAAAAGCAAGATTACATTATGCCAAAATGAACTTGAGTAACCAAAATCCTTCTGGGAAAACGTCTTGTGGACAGATGAGACCAAGATAGAGCTTTTTGGTAAAGCCCATCATTCTACTGTTTACTGAAAAGGGAATGAGGCCTACAAAGAAAAGAACACAGAACCTACAGTGACATATGGGGGAGGTCAATGATGTTTTGGGTTGTTTTGCTGCCTCTGGCACTGGGGGCCTTGAATATGTACAAGACATCATGAAATCTGAGGATTACCAATGGATTTTGGGTCGCACTGTACAGCCCAGTGTCAGAAAGCTGGGTTTGCATCCGAGATCTTGAGTCTTCCAGCAGGACAATGACCCCAAACATATGTCAAAAAGCAACCAAATATTAAGTTAAGGGGCCAATAATTTTGTCCAGACCATTTTTGGAGTTTGATGACATTATGTCTAATTTCCTTTTTTTCCTCCTTTTTTGGTTTAGTTCCAATACACACAAAGGGAATAAACATGTGTATAGCAAAACATGTGTTACTGCAATCCTTTCCTGTGAGAAATACTTCATTTTATAGAAAAATTTCAGGGGTGCCAACATTTACGGCCATGACTGTATATTATATAAATATATATATATATATATATATATATATATATATATATATGTATGTATTACTGTCATCTGTCCTATGTACATGGATAATATATAGATGTGTTATCAGCATCATTTATTGCTCTGAAATGACTTCTCTCCTGTGTGAGTTCTTTGATGTCTAACAAGATCTGATTTCTGAGTAAAACATTTCCCACATTTTGAGCATGAAACTGGCCTTTCCCCTGTGTGAGTTCTTTGATGTACAACAAGATGTGATTTAGAAGTAAAACATTTCCCACATTCTAAGCATGAAAATGGCTTCTCCCCTGTGTGAGTTCTTTGATGTACAACAAGATGTGATTTAAAAGTAAAACATTTACCACATTCTGAGCATGATAATGGCTTCTCCCCTGTGTGAGTTCTTTGATGTTTAACAAGATCTGATTTCTGAGCAAAACATTTCCCACATTCTGAACATGAAAATGGCTTCTCCCCTGTGTGAGTTCTTTGATGTACAACAAGGTCTGATTTCTGAGTAAAACATTTTACACATTCTGAACATGGAAATGGCTTCTCCCCTGTGTGAGTTCTTTGATGTACAACAAGATGTGATTTAAAAGTAAAACATTTCCCACATTCTGAGCATGAAAATGGCTTCTCCCCTGTGTGAGTTCTTTGATGTACAACAAGACCTGATTTAAAAGTAAAACATTTCCCACATTCTGAGCATGAAAATGGCTTCTCCCCTATGTGAGTTCTTTGATGTAAAACAAGACCTGATTTCTCAGTAAAACATTTCCCACATTCTGAACATGAAAATGGCTTCTCTCCTGTGTGAGTTCTTTGATGTACAACAAGACCTGATTTAAAAGTAAAACATTTCCCACATTCTGCACATGAAAATGGCTTCTCCCCTGTGTGAGTTCTTTGATGCTGAATAAAACTTGATTGATCAGCAAAACATTTCCCACATTCTGCACATGAAAAGGGCTTCTCTCCTGTGTGAGTTCTTTGATGTTTAACAAGGTCTGATTTCTGAGTAAAACATTTTCCACATTCTGAGCATGAAAATGGTTTCTCTCCTGTGTGAGTTCTTTGATGTCTAACAAGGTCTGGTTTCCAAGTAAAACATTTCTCACATTGTGGACATGAAAATGGCTTCTCTTTTTTTTGCTGAACATCCTGTGATGACTGAGAAGACAGGACCTGTATATAAGGATGAGATGACAGATCTTGGCTGTGAAGGGCTGAGGGTGTATCTGGGATAATGGAATGTTCTTCATATGTATCTTGTGTGATATCATCATCTGCTTTATAATCTGAAGATATAAGATTCTCCTCTGATCTCCTGGTACAAGAATCTGCAGAGAATAACACAGATTTTATTATCAGTATTAACCCCTTAACAACCCAGGACATTTTTGCATTTCTAAGCAATAGTACTTTGTACCCTTCATTTTAAAATAAGATTTACTGCAAAACTGAAGAAAGATAGTTGCTATGATAGCGGAGCAGCCATACAACAGTGGTGTCAAACTGTGGCCCTCCAGATGTTACAAAACTTCAACTCCTAGCATGCCTGGACACCAAAGGTCTGTCTGCTTCCTCCAGAGGATGCACACTGTCCTCGAAAGGTAAATCAAGGCTTCCCTCTCATGGTATCCCTTAGTGCAGTTGTCTTCAAACTGCGGCCCTCCAGATGTTGCAAAACTTCAACTCCCAGCACACCCGGGAGTTGAAGTTTTGGAATATCTGGAGGGCCACAGTTTGACACCACTGCCTTACAAGGAGCAGGGACACCCGTCTTTGACAATCATGTGGACACAGCCTCAGGGAAAATCACTGCTATGGGGCCCGGTCAGGGACCAAATGACCCAATCCACCTGACCCCGCAGGTTATAATGGAGCAGTCATCCAAACCGCCCCCTTTATAATCCTCATGCCAGCCAGAGAATTCAGGCAAAGGATAGGGGATACGTTATAGATCACGGGGGTCTGACCCTTGGGACTCCCTGCGATCTCCTGAACGGGGCCCTGGCAGTCTGCTTGAAGGGGGCAGACGGACCCTGCATGGAGCGGCGGCCGACACTGCCCCTCCATGTTTCCCAAAGAGATGGGCGGGGGGGGGGGGTTGGGGGTGTATCGGCCGCAGCATCCGGTGGGGGTCGGAACGACAGCTTCCGGCAGACTGCTGGGGCCCCGTTCAGGAGATCGCGGGGAGTCCCAAGGGTCGGACCCCCGCGATCTATAACCTATTCCCTATCCTGTCTACGCAGACAGTATCACATTTTTGTCTTTTGTCTATTAATGTGTATAGAAAGACTTATGTCCTAATAAAGTTAGTGAAATTTTCCTGGAACCAAGTTAAAAGGGGAACCTTTATTTTTAATGATTTTCGCTCACGACTCGCCAGCAGCACCTATACCTCCATTTGGACCCACACAGGTGACCTGAACATTTCCGTATCAGAGGGAAAGAATGAAGGGATTTAAAGGGGTACTCCACTGCTAGACATCTTATCCCTTATCCTAAGGATGGGGATAAGATGTCTGATTGCGGGGTCCGGCTGCAGCACCCCCCATTCTAAACAAAAGCCAGATTCCAGTGGTCGTGACATCACGGCTACCCCCCCCTTGTGATGTCACACCCCCTCTATTCATGTATGTGAGAGGGGGCGTGGTGTGATGGCACGAAGGGGCGTGGCCACGACTTCATGATCACTGCCTCTGGCTCTGAGTGTTCCGAACAAAAAGATCAGAATACTGGAGCACCGGAAAACACCTTTAAAGGAAAATTCTAGTACATGAGTACTTATCCCCTACTGTGTATAGGGATATATGTCTGATCACTGGGGGGGGGGGTCCGACCACTGAGACCCCCGCGATCTCCTGCTTGGCATCCCATTTGTGTATCTCCGTCTCTCCCATAGAGATTCATAGACAGACATGTTGGGCACCTCTTGGTGCGGTGGTTTCGGAGCGGAGGTCACCTGTGCCTGGAGAGAGCTGGGGTGCTGGGCAGGAGAACATGGAGGGGGGGGGGGGGGGTCCCAGCGGTCGGACCCCCACGATCAGACACTTATCCCCTATCCTCAGGATGAAAAAGGAAAGATAGCGACTCCAGAGAGACAGAGAGCTGGTATCTACTGCTATATGGAGTAATATTAGTCTGTATATAATGTGATTCATAAACAGTATGGCGGTATTATTCAGTCACTATGTAGTGGTGATGGGATCAAGTCGACTGCTATAGAGTCAACATAGAGGGGGAGGGGGATAGTATTTGCCCTGGAGATTCGAGTTACACCAATACTTCCTGAAAATATTATTGTAGCCGGTGACTGAATAGAATCTGTGACCCTGACCCTGGCCTGAACCTACTCACCTGGCCGTTTACCTGTAGGAATGTCTTTCTTATACTTCTCATCACCGCTCACATCCGTCTCTCCTTTTTCCTTTATGTCTGTAGCATTAATATAGATCAGATCATTCCCTGTAGTAATGTCCTCCATATTCTGCTCATCAAGAGGACGGGGACACCTCTCTGGTGCTGTTCTCTTACTGGGTCTGACTGTAGGGAACACATACAGAGACTGAATTCATTCTTTACATACAAATAATGAGAGAACATGTGTATATAGTCATGTCTATTACCTGGTGATGTGAGGGGCTGCTGATCCTCCATCATGACCTGATCCTTGTACTGATCCTTGTGTCCTTCTACATACTCCCACTCCTCCATGGAGAAATAGACCGCCACGTCCTGACACCTTATAGGAACCTGACACATAATGATACAGTCATCACCCCGACCCCTCCAGTGGTGTTACTGTATAATGTCCCAGCATTCCCAGCAGTGTCACCTCTCCAGTCATCACCAGACCCCTCCATTACTGTATAATGTCCCAGCATTCCCAGCAGTGTCACCTCTCCAGTCATCCCCAGACCCCTCCATTACTATATAATGTCCCAGCAGTGTCACCTCTCCAGTCATCACCAGACCCCTCCATTACTATATAATGTCCCAGCAGTGTCACCTCTCCAGTCATCACCAGACCCCTCCATTACTGTATAATGTCCCAGCAGTGTCACCTGTCCAGTCATCACCAGACCCCTCCATTACTGTATAATGTCCCAGCAGTGTCACCTCTCCAGTCATCACCAGACCCCTCCATTACTGTATAATGTCCCAGCAGTGTCACCTCTCCAGTCATCACCAGACCCCTCCATTACTGTATAATGTCCCAGCAGTGTCACCTCTCCAGTCATCACCAGACCCCTCCATTACTGTATAATGTCCCAGCAGTGTCACCTCTCCAGTCATCACCAGACCCCTCCATTACTGTATAATGTCCCAGCAGTGTCACCTCTCCAGTCATCACCAGACCCCTCCATTACTGTATAATGTCCCAGCATTCCCAGCAGTGTCACCTCTCCAGTCATCACCAGACCCCTCCATTACTGTATAATGTCCCAGCAGGGTCACCTCTCCAGTCAGCAGCTCCATCATCTTGTTGATGAGTTCTACGATCTTCTGTTCATCCATTTCCTCATGTATCAGGGAGTGAGGTGGGGGCCCCGGGATTGGGCTCAGGGTTCCTCCCCATCCTTCACACACAGGGGGCCGACAGCGCCCACTAGAGGACTTCTTCACTACTGTGTAATCCTGTGTATGGAGAGACACATTAATATCACTACATACATTCCCAGAATCCCTCACCTCTCCAGTCATATCCATCTGTTATTACATAGATAAGAAGGAGGTCATGTGACATCACTCCCAGAATCCCTCACCTCTCCAGTCATATCCATCTGTTATTACCTAGATAAGAATGAGGTCATGTGACATCACTCCCAGAATCCCTCACCTCTCCAGTCATATCCATCTGTTATTACATAGATAAGAATGATGCCATGTGACATCACTCCCAGAATCCCTCACCTCTCCAGTCATATCATCTGTTATTACATAGATAAGAATGAGGTCATGTGACATCACTCCCAGAATCCCTCACCTCTCCAGTCATATCATCTGTTATTACATAGATAAGAATGAGGTCATGTGACCACTCCCAGAATCCCTCACCTCTCCAGTCATATCCATCTGTTATTACATAGATAAGAATGAGTTCATTTCACATCACTCCCAGAATCCCTCACCTCTCCAGTCATATCTATCTCTTATTACATAGATAAGAATGAGTTCAAGTCACATCACTCCCAGAATCCCTCACCTCTCCAGTCATATCCATCTGTTATTACATAGATAAGAATGAGGTCATGTGACATCACTCCCAGAATCCCTCACCTCTCCAGTCATATCCATCTGTTATTACATAGATAAGAATGAGGTCATGTGACATCACTCCCAGAATCCCTCACCTCTCCAGTCATATCCATCTGTTATTACATAGATAAGAATGAGGTCATGTGACATCACTCCCAGAATCCCTCACCTCTCCAGTAAGCCGGAAGAGTATCTGTAGGGTGAGGTTTATGATCCTATCGGCCATCTTGTTCCTGTCTCTCTCCATGGTTGATGGGTCATCCAGGAGAATTCTCTTATATAGAAGATATCAGCAGAGGATCCTGGATTGGAGAAACCTGAAGGGAAGAAGAGGAGACAATGAGAAATGGCGGCTGCTAATAGAAACAACAACAGAGAAAGAAAGAGACAAATATATAGAAAGTTCTGGATCTTGTGATCTTCTTTAAGTCATAAAACCTTGTGGACCTGAAGGGGTTAATAGTAATGTCCCCTCCCCCAGCGCTCCTGATGTCACCACAACCGTATATACCTCCACCTGCAGACTGTACAGGAGCCGTGTGCTTACAGGACCTGCGATGATGTCACCGTCATGTGATCAGTCACATGGAGGAGGAGGAGTCACATGATCAGGGGCTGCTGCTCTAGGCTCCTCTGCTCAGTGTATGCAGGACTCTGCTGTGCTGGTTGTGATCGCTGCTGGATGAGCTGAAGTTATGTGTATGCAGCAGAGCTGTGTGTGTGTGATGTGCGTGGTGCAGAGCTGTGTATGTGTGTGTTATATATGTCTGCAGCAGAGCTGTGTGTAATGTACATGTAGCTGAGCTGTATGTGTACACAGTAGAGCTGTATATGTGTAATGTGCATGTAGCTGAGCTGTATGTGTACACAGTAGAGCTGTATATGTGTAATGTACATGTAGCTGAGCTGTATGTGTACACAGTAGAGCTGTATATGTGTAATGTGCATGTAGCTGAGCTGTATGTGTACACAGTAGAGCTGTATATGTGTAATGTGCATGTAGCTGAGCTGTATGTGTACACAGTAGAGCTGTATATGTGTAATGTACATGTAGCTGAGCTGTATGTGTACACAGTAGAGCTGTATATGTGTAATGTACATGTAGCTGAGCTGTATGTGTACACAGTAGAGCTGTATATGTGTAATGTACATGTAGCTGAGCTGTATGTGTACACAGTAGTGCTGTATATGTGTAATGTACATGTAGCTGAGCTGTATGTGTACACAGTAGAGCTGTATATGTGTAATGTGCATGTAGCTGAGCTGTATGTGTACACAGTAGAGCTGTATATATGTAATGTACATGTAGCTGAGCTGTATGTGTACACAGTAGAGCTGTATATGTGTAATGTGCATGTAGCTGAGCTGTATGTGTACACAGTAGAGCTGTATATGTGTAATGTACATGTAGCTGAGCTGTATGTGTACACAGTAGAGCTGTATATGTGTAATGTACATGTAGCTGAGCTGTATGTGTACACAGTAGAGCTGTATATGTGTAATGTACATGTAGCTGAGCTGTATGTGTACACAGTAGAGCTGTATATGTGTAATGTACATGTAGCTGAGCTGTACGTGTACACAGTAGAGCTGTATATGTGTAATGTACATGTAGCTGAGCTGTATGTGTACACAGTAGAGCTGTATATGTGTAATGTACATGTAGCTGAGCTGTATGTGTACACAGTAGAGCTGTATATGTGTAATGTACATGTAGCTGAGCTGTATGTGTACACAGTAGAGCTGTATATGTGTAATGTACATGTAGCTGGGCTGTATGTGTACACAGTAGAGCTGTATATGTGTAATGTACATGTAGCTGAGCTGTATGTGTACACAGTAGAGCTGTATATGTGTAATGTACATGTAGCTGAGCTGTATGTGTACACAGTAGAGCTGTATATGTGTAATGTGCATGTAGCTGAGCTGTATGTGTACACAGTAGAGCTGTATATGTGTAATGTACATGTAGCTGAGCTGTATGTGTACACAGTAGAGCTGTATATGTGTAATGTGCATGTGGCTGAGCTGTATGTGTACACAGTAGAGCTGTATGTGTAATGTACATATAGCTGAGCTGTATGTGTACACAGTAGTGCTGTATATGTGTAATGTGCATGTAGCTGAGCTGTATGTGTACACAGTAGAGCTGTATATGTGTAATGTGCATGTAGCTGAGCTGTATGTGTACACAGTAGTGCTGTATATGTGTAATGTGCATGTAGCTGAGCTGTATGTGTACACAGTAGAGCTGTATATGTGTAATGTGCATGTAGCTGAGCTGTATGTGTACACAGTAGAGCTGTATATGTGTAATGTGCATGTAGCTGAGCTGTATGTGTACACAGTAGAGCTGTATATGTGTAATGTACATGTAGCTGAGCTGTATGTGTACACAGTAGTGCTGTATATGTGTAATGTACATGTAGCTGAGCTGTATGTGTACACAGTAGAGCTGTATATGTGTAATGTACATGTAGCTGAGCTGTATGTGTACACAGTAGAACTGTATATGTGTAATGTGCATGTAGCTGAGCTGTATGTGTACACAGTAGAGCTGTATATGTGTAATGTGCATGTAGCTGAGCTGTATGTGTACACAGTAGAGCTGTATATGTGTAATGTACATGTAGCTGAGCTGTATGTGTACACAGTAGAGCTGTATATGTGTAATGTGCATGTAGCTGAGCTGTATGTGTACACAGTAGAGCTGTATATGTGTAATGTGCATGTAGCTGAGCTGTATGTGTACACAGTAGAGCTGTATATGTGTAATGTGCATGTAGCTGAGCTGTATGTGTACACAGCAGAGCTGTATATGTGTAATGTACATGTAGCTGAGCTGTATGTGTACACAGTAGAGCTGTATATGTGTAATGTGCATGTAGCTGAGCTGTATGTGTACACAGTAGAGCTGTATATGTGTAATGTGCATGTAGCTGAGCTGTATGTGTACACAGTAGAGCTGTATATGTGTAATGTACATGTAGCTGAGCTGTATGTGTACACATTAGGCTGTATATGTGTAATGTACATGTAGCTGAGCTGTATGTGTACACAGTAGAGCTGTATATGTGTAATGTGCATGTAGCTGAGCTGTATGTGTACACTGTAGAGCTGTATATGTGTAATGTACATGTAGCTGAGCTGTATGTGTACACAGTAGAGCTGTATATGTGTAATGTACATGTAGCTGAGCTGTATGTGTACACAGTAGAGCTGTATATGTGTAATGTACATGTAGCTGAGCTGTATGTGTACACAGTTGAGCTGTATATGTGTAATGTACATGTAGCTGAGCTGTATGTGTACACAGTTGAGCTGTATATGTGTAATGTACATGTAGCTGAGCTGTATGTGTACACAGTAGAGCTGTATATGTGTAATGTGCATGTAGCTGAGCTGTATGTGTACACAGTAGAGCTGTATATGTGTAATGTACATGTAGCTGAGCTGTATGTGTACACAGTAGAGCTGTATATGTGTAATGTACATGTAGCTGAGCTGTATGTGTACACAGTAGTGCTGTATATGTGTAATGTACATGTAGCTGAGCTGTATGTGTACACAGTAGAGCTGTATATGTGTAATGTACATGTAGCTGAGCTGTATGTGTACACAGTAGAGCTGTATATGTGTAATGTACATGTAGCTGAGCTCTGTGTACACAGTAGAGCTGTATATGTGTAATGTACATGTAGCTGAGCTGTATGTGTACACAGTAGAGCTGTATATGTGTAATGTACATGTAGCTGAGCTGTATGTGTACACAGTAGAGCTGTATATGTGTAATGTACATGTAGCTGAGCTGTATGTGTACACAGTAGAGCTGTATATGTGTAATGTACATGTAGCTGAGCTGTATGTGTACACAGTAGAGCTGTATATGTGTAATGTGCATGTAGCTGAGCTGTATGTGTACACAGTAGAGCTGTATATGTGTAATGTGCATGTAGCTGAGCTGTATATGTGTAATGTACATGTAGCTGAGCTGTATGTGTACACAGTAGTGCTGTATATGTGTAATGTACATGTAGCTGAGCTGTATGTGTACACAGTAGAGCTGTATATGTGTAATGTACATGTAGCTGAGCTGTATGTGTACACAGTAGAGCTGTATATGTGTAATGTGCATGTAGCTGAGCTGTATGTGTACACAGTAGTGCTGTATATGTGTAATGTGCATGTAGCTGAGCTGTATGTGTACACAGTAGAGCTGTATATGTGTAATGTGCATGTAGCTGAGCTGTATGTGTACACAGTAGTGCTGTATATGTGTAATGTGCATGTAGCTGAGCTGTATGTGTACACAGTAGAGCTGTATATGTGTAATGTACATGTAGCTGAGCTGTATGTGTACACAGTAGAGCTGTATATGTGTAATGTACATGTAGCTGAGCTGTATGTGTACACAGTAGAGCTGTATATGTGTAATGTACATGTAGCTGAGCTGTATGTGTACACAGTAGAGCTGTATATGTGTAATGTACATGTAGCTGAGCTGTATGTGCACACAGTAGAGCTGTATATATGTGTAATGTGCATGTAGCTGAGCTGTATGTGTACACAGTAGAGCTGTATATGTGTAATGTGCATGTAGCTGAGCTGTATGTGTACACAGTAGAGCTGTATATGTGTAATGTGCATGTAGCTGAGCTGTATGTGTACACAGTAGAGCTGTATATGTGTAATGTACATGTAGCTGAGCTGTATGTGTACACAGTAGTGCTGTATATGTGTAATGTACATGTAGCTGAGCTGTATGTGTACACAGTAGTGCTGTATATGTGTAATGTACATGTAGCTGAGCTGTATGTGTACACAGTAGAGCTGTATATGTGTAATGTACATGTAGCTGAGCTGTATGTGTACACAGTAGAGCTGTATATGTGTAATGTACATGTAGCTGAGCTGTATGTGTACACAGTAGAGCTGTATATGTGTAATGTACATGTAGCTGAGCTGTATGTGTACACAGTAGAGCTGTATATGTGTAATGTGCATGTAGCTGAGCTGTATGTGTACACAGTAGTGCTGTATATGTGTAATGTACATGTAGCTGAGCTGTATGTGTACACAGTAGAGCTGTATATGTGTAATGTACATGTAGCTGAGCTGTATGTGTACACAGTAGAGCTGTATATGTGTAATGTACATGTAGCTGAGCTGTATGTGTACACAGTAGAGCTGTATATGTGTAATGTGCATGTAGCTGAGCTGTATGTGTACACAGTAGAGCTGTATGTGTGTAATGTACATGTAGCTGAGCTGTATGTGTACACAGTAGAGCTGTATATGTGTAATGTGCATGTAGCTGAGCTGTATGTGTACACAGTAGAGCTGTATATGTGTAATGTACATGTAGCTGAGCTGTATGTGTACACAGTAGAGCTGTATATGTGTAATGTACATGTAGCTGAGCTGTATGTATACACAGTAGAGCTGTATATGTGTAATGTGCATGTAGCTGAGCTGTATGTGTACACAGTAGAGCTGTATATGTGTAATGTACATGTAGCTGAGCTGTATGTGTACACAGTAGAGCTGTATATGTGTAATGTACATGTAGCTGAGCTGTATGTGCACACAGTAGAGCTGTATATGTGTAATGTGCATGTAGCTGAGCTGTATGTGTACACAGTAGAGCTGTATATGTGTAATGTGCATGTAGCTGAGCTGTATGTGTACACAGTAGTGCTGTATATGTGTAATGTACATGTAGCTGAGCTGTATGTGTACACAGTAGTGCTGTATATGTGTAATGTACATGTAGCTGAGCTGTATGTGTACACAGCAGAGCTTTATATGTGTAATGTACATGTAGCTGAGCTGTATGTGTACACAGTAGAGCTGTATATGTGTAATGTACATGTAGCTGAGCTGTATGTGTACACAGTAGAGCTGTATATGTGTAATGTACATGTAGCTGAGCTGTATGTGTACACAGTAGAGCTGTGTGTAATGTACATGTAGCTGAGCTGTATGTGTACACAGTAGAGCTGTATATGTGAAATGTACATGTAGCTGAGCTGTATGTGTACACAGTAGAGCTGTATATGTGTAATGTACATGTAGCTGAGCTGTATGTGTACACAGTAGAGCTGTATATGTGTTATGTACATGTAGCTGAGCTGTATGTGTACACAGTAGAGCTGTATATGTGTAATGTACATGTAGCTGAGCTGTATGTGTACACAGTAGAGCTGTATATGTGTAATGTACATGTAGCTGAGCTGTATGTGTACACAGTAGAGCTGTGTGTAATGTACAGGTAGCTGAGCTGTATGTGTACACAGTAGAGCTATATATGTGTAATGTGCATGTAGCTGAGCTGTATGTGTACACAGTAGAGCTGTATATATGTAATGTACATGTAGCTGAGCTGTATGTGTACACAGTAGAGCTGTATATGTGAAATGTACATGTAGCTGAGCTGTATGTGTACACAGTAGAGCTGTATATGTGTAATGTGCATGTAGCTGAGCTGTATGTGTACACAGTAGAGCTGTATATGTGTAATGTGCATGTAGCTGAGCTGTATGTGTACACAGTAGAGCTGTATATGTGTGTAATGTACATGTAGCTGAGCTGTATGTGTACACAGTAGAGCTGTATATGTGTAATGTACATGTAGCTGAGCTGTATGTGTACACAGTAGAGCTGTATATGTGTAATGTACATGTAGCTGAGCTGTATGTGTACACAGTAGAGCTGTATATGTGTAATGTACATGTAGCTGAGCTGTATGTGTACACAGTAGAGCTGTATATGTGTAATATACATGTAGCTGAGCTGTATGTGTACACAGTAGAGCTGTATATGTGTAATGTACATGTAGCTGAGCTGTATGTGTACACAGTAGAGCTGTATATGTGTAATGTACATGTAGCTGAGCTGTATGTGTACACAGTAGAGCTGTATATGTGTAATGTACATGTAGCTGAGCTGTATGTGTACACAGTAGAGCTGTATATGTGTAATGTACATGTAGCTGAGCTGTATGTGTACACAGTAGAGCTGTATATGTGGAATGTACATGTAGCTGAGCTGTATGTGTACACAGTAGAGCTGTATATGTGGAATGTACATGTAGCTGAGCTGTATGTGTACACAGTAGTGCTGTATATGTGTAATGTACATGTAGCTGAGCTGTATGTGTACACAGTAGAGCTGTATATGTGTAATGTACATGTAGCTGAGCTGTATGTGTACACAGTAGAGCTGTGTATGTATAATGTACATGTAGCTGAGCTGTATGTGTACACAGTAGAGCTGTATATGTGTAATGTACATGTAGCTGAGCTGTATGTGTATACAGTAGAGCTGTATATGTGTAATGTACATGTAGCTGAGCTGTATGTGTACACAGTAGAGCTGTATATGTGTAATGTACATGTAGCTGAGCTGTATGTGTACACAGTAGAGCTGTATATGTGTAATGTACATGTAGCTGAGCTGTATGTGTACACAGTAGAGCTGTATATGTGTAATGTACATGTAGCTGAGCTGTATGTGTACACAGTAGAGCTGTATATGTGTAATGTACATGTAGCTGAGCTGTATGTGTACACAGTAGAGCTGTATATGTGTAATGTACATGTAGCTGAGCTGTATGTGTATACAGTAGGGCTGTATATGTGTAATGTACATGTAGCTGAGCTGTATGTATACAGTAGAGCTGTATATGTGTAATGTGCATGTAGCTGAGCTGTATGTGTACACAGTAGAGCTGTATATGTGTAATGTACATGTAGCTGAGCTGTATGTGTACACAGTAGAGCTGTATATGTGTAATGTACATGTAGCTGAGCTGTATGTGTACACAGTAGAGCTGTATATGTGTAATGTACATGTAGCTGAGCTGTATGTGTACACAGTAGAGCTGTATATGTGTTTCTAATAAAATGAAATAAAATGAAGTCCTGTGCTTCTTAGTTGACCCATTGACAGTCAGATCCTCCCACAGGTGACCCCATTTTGGAAGCTACACCCCTCACAGAACTTAATAAGGGGTGCAGTGAGCATTTATACCCCACTGGCGTTTGACAGATCTTTGGAACAGTGGGCTGTGCAAACAAAAAAATTACATTTTTCATTTTTACGGACGACTGTTCATTAAATCTGTCAGACACCTGTGGGGCGTAAATGCTCACTGTACCCCTTGTTACATTCCGTGAGGGGTGTAGTTTCCAAAATGGGGTCACATGTGGAGGGGGTCCACTGTTCTGGCACCATGGGGCTTTGTAAACACACATAGCCTTCAATTCCCGCCTAATTCTCTCAAAAAGCCCAATGGCGCTCCTTCTCTTCTGGGCAGTGGCGTAGCTATAGAGGTTGCAATGGCCACCAGCCCGTAGGACCCTTATGCACGGCCGCCGGCCCGCAGGACCCTTATGCACGGCCGCCGGCCCGCAGGACCCTTATGCACGGCTGCCTCCTGCGCTCACTTCATAGTAGTTGCACATAGTGACATCCCCTGACGTCAGACGCCAGTGTTTTCCAACCATGGTGCCTTCAGCTGTTGTAAAACTACAACTCTCAGCATGCCTGGACAGCCAAAGGTTGTTTGGGCATGCTGGGATTTGTAGTTTTGTGTCTCCTGCTGTTGCAAAACTAAGACTCCCAGCATGCTTGGAAAGCCAAATTTTGGGGGGCTTTTTTTCCTATTACCGCTTGTGAAAATGAAAAAAAAAACTAATTTTAAATTTTCATGTCCAAATTTAATGAAAATTTGTCAAGGACCTGAAGGGTGTTAAGGCTCACTATACCCCTTGTTACGTTCCGTGAGGGGTGTAGTTTCCAAATTGGGGTCACATGTGGTTTTTTTTATTTCTTTTTTTTTTGCGTTCATGTCAGAACCGCTGTAACGATCAGCCACCCCTGTGCAAATCACCAATTTAGGCCTCAAATGTACATGGCGCTCTCTCACTCCTGAGCCATGTAGTTCGTCCGCAGAGCATTTTACCTGTACACATATGGGGTATTTCCGTACTCAGAAGAAATTGTGTTACAAATTTTGGGGGTAATTTTCTCCTTTTACCTCTTGTGAAAATGAAAAGTATGGGGCAACACCAGCATGTTAGTGTACATTTTTTTTAATTTTTTTTACACTAACATGCTGGTGTAGCCCCCAACTTTACCTTTTCATAAGGGGTAAAAGGAGAAAAATCGCCCCAAAATTTGTAGTGCAATTTCTCTCGAGTATGGAAATACCCCATATGTGGCCCTAAACTGTTGCCTTGAAATACGACAGGGCTCTGAAGTGAGAGAGCGCCATGCGCATTTGAGGCCTAAATAAGGAATTTGCAATAGGGGCGGACCCGGTTACCTACAATAAAACCCTACAACAGGGTGCCTCCAGCTGTTGCAAGACTCCCAGCCTGCCAGGACAGTCTATGACTGTTCAGCAATACTGGGAGTTGTGGTTTTGCAACAGCTGGAGGCTCCCTTTAGGAAACACTGCTGTATGTGACTTTTTTCATTTTTATTTGGGGGGGGGGGGGGGGGGGAAACGTGTAAATGTATATGTAGTGTTTTCCTTTTTATTATTTGTTAGTGTAGTGATTTTAGGGTACATTCACACAGGCGGGGGTTCACAGTAAGTTTTCCGCTGGGAGTTTGAGCTGCAGCGGAAGGAAACCCACTGTAAACCCATCTGTGTGAATGTACCCTGTACATTCACATGGGGGGGGACCCCAAACCTTCAGCTGTTACAAAACTACAACTCCCAGAATGCACTGACAGACCGTACATGCTGGGAGTTGTAGTTTTACAACAGCTCTAGGCACACTGGTGGGGAACCACTGAGTTAGAAAACAGACTCTAGCTCAGTGATTCCAGCCAGCCTCCAGCTGTTGCAAAACTACAACTCCCAGCATGGCCAGACAGTCAGGGATCCTGGGTGTGTAGTTCTGCGATATCTGGCCCTTCAGATGTTGCAGAACTACAACTCCCAGCATGCCTGGACAGTCTGGACATGCTAGGAGTTGTAGTTATGCAACAACTGGGGAAGAACAACTAAATAGTGGTCTCCAAACTGTAGCCCTCCAGATGTTGCAAAACTACAACTCCAAGCATGCCCAGACTGTCCAGGCATGCTGGGAGTTGTAGTTCTGTAACATCTGAAGGGCCAGATATTGCAGAACTACACGCCCAGCATCCCTGACTGTCTGGGCATGCTGGGAATTGTCGTTTTGCAACATCTGGAGGGCTACAGTTTGGAGACCACCATATAGTGGTCTCCAAACTGTGCCACTTCAGATGTTGCAAAACTACAACTCCCAGCATGCCCAGACAGTCAGTGCATGCTGAAAGTTGTAGTTTTGCAACATCTGGAGGACCACAGTTTAGAGTCCACTACACAGTGGTCTCCAAACTGTGACCCTCCAGATGTTGCAAAACTACAACTCCCAGCATGCCCAGACAGCCTTTGGCTGTGTGGGCATGCTGGGAGTTGTAGTTTTGCAGCTTTTAGAAGGCCACAGTGCGATCGCGATCTTCACTGCAGCCTTCTCCGCCGCACTTTCCGGCCGCCACTCTTCCTGCTACAGCCGCTGCTCCGTGAATGCCGCCGATGCCGCCTCCGAAGGTCCAGGTAAGCCGGGCCATGCTCCCCCCTCTCCGCCCGTGTTCCCCCCGCTCTGTACCGACTTCCGATCGGTGACCAGAGCGGGGGAAATGAACTCTAATCCCCCTGCCCCCCTCCTGCCATTGGTGGTCAGCCTGACCGACCAATGGCAGGGGATAGGAGGGGGTGGCAACACTGCCACCTCGCTCCTATCCTTTAGGATGGTCGGAGCTGGCTCTGTCAGCTCCGATCAGTCTTATTTTCCGGGCGATTGGGTCACCAGTGACCCGATTTGCCCGGATCGCGGCAAATCGCAGGTTTGAATTGACCTGCGATTTGCTGCGATCGCCGACATGGGGGGATCTCAGGACCCCCCCTAGGCATTGCCATGGGATGCCTGCTGATAGATATCAGCAGTCATCCCGGTCCGATCACCGCCTGGCGAGGGCGTATGCATACGCCCTTCGTCCCCAAGCCCTTCGTCCCCTAGTTTTGTGCCAAAAATAGGGAAAGAGAACAGGAGCTTCGCCTTACACGTACCTATGGAGATATTTAAAGACAGATGACTCCAAGAACATCCATCCTCCACAATGGAGCCCGCTCAGCTTCCGAAACACGTCGGAAACTGTTTTGAACCTTCAAACATACTGTAGTGACATCACTAGCAGCGGCCTAGGACATGGCATACTCCATCGGGACGAGTTTGGTTGAGACGCCGCCGGCCAGGACACCGTTTGAAACATTTCCTATTAAACATTGTTTTTCGGCCTTTTGGCTAAGATCAAGTGTAGTATCTGTTCTTCTCAGTGTTCTAGTCTCTGCCATTGATGTAGGATGGATATGCTGCCTGGAGGGGGCAGGTGTACCAGGGCGTTCCGGGGCTGGTTATGAGGAATCAGCTGGACGGCTGCCCCCATGTGACCTGTTTCCTCCGGGTCTCGTCATGAGGTTGGAAGAGTCTAGAGCCAAAGTACTTTAGGGACTCGGGGAGTGGTGACCCTGAGGTGCCGAAACTCACTGAGTGGAAGCACTGACACCATAATCTCTGCACCCTTGGCACTCGCCTCTTTATTTCCTTCTGGTTAGGAAATTTGTATAGATCTGGCAGGATGTCCAGGCAGTATACCTGCACATATTCACTTATTTATTTTTGTCACTGTGTCACTTTTGCGTGTTGTGTGTCCACAAGATTGTCAGGGTGCGGTAGCCCTTCTGGGTGTCCCTCCTGGCGGTCTAGGGGAGGTGTGTGTGGCCATCAGGTTCACCTACCAGCATAAACCCCGGGTATTCCTGCATGGGCCGGGTACCGCCCGTTATGGGCTCTGCAGGCAGATTCCTTGGCTAACGCCTGGGGGATCCCAGGAGCATTTGTGGTCTCTTAGTAGCTTTGGCGAAAAGGGACATTGAACCTGGAACCTCACAGGAGCCTTTGGTCCCGGAGTGGAAGGGTACGGTTTGTTGGGGGGGCCTCTATCCTATCGGAGAAGGGCTTGTGATAGGCCACATTCTTTGTGCACTATTTTTTAGTGTAACACGTTTGCACTTTTTCTTGCACTTTGGGAGATTCATGAACATGTGCCTCGATGAAACACCATTGGACATCTTCGCCCCCCCCCCCCCTTACCAGCCGCAGCAATGAAATACAAGGAAATCTAAGCAGGTACTAAAACTTTATTTGATCAATTTACACAAATGGTAAAAGATACTTTACATTGTTTCACATCACACCCGCACCAGCTCACCACTGAATAACAAACATGTACAGGGTGGGCCATTTATAGGATACACCTTAATAAAGTGGGAATGGTTGGTGATATTAACTTCCTGTATGTGGCACATTAGTATATGTGAGGGGGGGGGGGACTTTTCAAGATGGGTGGTGACCATGGCGGCCATTTTGAAGTCGGACATTTTGAATCCAACTTTTGTTTTTTCAATGGGAAGAGGGTCATGTGACACATCAAACTTATTGGGAATTTCACATGAAAAACAATGATGTGCTTGGTATTAACGTAACTTTATTCTTTCATGAGTTATTTACAAGTTTCTGACCACTTCACACCCCTACCCCTTAATTCCCTGGTTGAACTTGATGGACATATGTCTTTTTTCGACCGTACTAACTATGTAACTATGTAACTTATAAAATGTGTTCAATGTGCTGCCCATTGTGTTGGATTGTCAATGCAACCCTCTTCTCTATATACTGCTATATACTACTATATACACTGCAGGAGAAATGCCAGCACAGGCTTTCAGTATCCGTATATACTACTATATACACCGCAGGAGAAATGCTAGCACAGGCTTCCAGTATCCGTATACACTGCTATATACCACTATATGCACCACAGGAGAAATGCTAGCACAGGCTTCCAGTATCCGTATACACTGCTATATACTACTATATACATCACAGGAGAAATGCTAGCACAGGCTTCCAGTATCCGTATACACTGCTATATACTACTATATACACCGCAGGAGAAATGCCAGCACAGGCTTCCAGTATCTGTATACACTGCTATATACTACTATATACACCGCAGGAGAAATGCTAGCACAGGCTTCCAGTATCCGTATACACTGTTATATACTACTATATACACTGCAGGAGAAATGCTAGCACAGGCTTCCAGTATCCGTATACACTGCTATATACTACTATATACACCGCAGGAGAAATGCTAGCACAGGCTTCCAGTATCCGTATACACTGTTATATACTACTATATACACCGCAGGAGAAATGCTAGCACAGGCTTCCAGTATCCGTATACACTGCTATATACTACTATATACACCGCAGGAGAAATGCTAGCACAGGCTTCCAGTATCCGTATACACTACTATATACACCGCAGGAGAAATGCTAGCACAGGCTTCCAGTATCCGTATACACTGTTATATACTACTATATACACCGCAGGAGAAATGATAGCACAGGCTTCCAGTATCCGTATACACTGTTATATACTACTATATACACCGCAGGAGAAATGCTAGCACATGCTTCCAGTATCCATATACACTGCTATATACTACTATATACACCGCAGGAGAAATGCTAGCACAGGCTTCCAGTATCCGTATACACTGCTATATACTACTATATACACCGCAGGAGAAATGCTAGCACAGGCTTCCAGTATCCGTATACACTGCTATATACTACTATATACACCGCAGGAGAAATGCTAGCACAGGCTTCCAGTATCCGTATACACTACTATATACACCGCAGGAAAAATGCTAGCACAGGCTTCCAGTATCCGTATACACTGTTATATACTACTATATACACCGCAGGAGAAATGATAGCACAGGCTTCCAGTATCCGTATACACTGCTATTTACTACTATATACACTGCAGGAGAAATGCTAGCACAGGCTTCCAGTATCCGTATACACTGCTATATACTACTATATACACCGCAGGAGAAATGCTAGCACAGGCTTCCAGTATCCGTATATACTGCTATATACTGCTATATACTACTATATACACCTCAGGAGAAATGCTAGCACAGGCTTCTAGTATCCGTAGTTTCAGGTGCTGCACATCTCGTATCTTCACAGCATAGACAATTGCCTTCAGATGACCCCAAAGATAAAAGCCTAAATTTTTTTTCCCCACCGGAGTACCCCTTTAATAACAATGCGACAGTGTAACGTGCAGGAGAGCAGACTTCAGGGGCACAGAATAGCCCCCCACCCCCACAAATAGCCAGACAGGGGACAAGAAGAGGATTGGTCCTAATTCTGAAGAGGAGTCCCCGAGCTATGAAGGCAAAGAGCCCGGATGGGCTGGAGGAGACCACTACTTAGTATTACAGTCCTTTGGGAGAGGTTTTCTTGCCCCAGCAGTCTGGAGTTAGTGTAGGCCGGCCTCCGGAGTGTTGCTGAGGAGGATTCCTGGTGTTCGCTACACAGGAAGGTAAGTGGGAGCAGATTGTAGGATTTAACTGAAAATTTAGTCCCAGGCTTCAGCTTGTGTTGCAGGCCTCAAAACTAGATCTGGGAAAAATGCTTTAAATTGTACAAATGAGGTGTTGGTTTGTTCCTCTGATTCCCCACAGTCCAGATATTAGTTTTTTTGCCGAATTCCAGCTGAGGAAGTTGCATTATAGTCACTTTATAAGTGGATCAGGAAGAAGATCAGTTCAGAAGCCGCCTTCCTGCAAGAGCTCAAGCTCCGCCCCTGAGGAACTTCTCTGTGAGGTGTTTGGGTCTCCAGTAGCAGCTCCCCATGGATTATGCCTGTTGGGTCTTCTCCATGAGGAGCAGTGAATATCACAACCATATACCACACTCTTCTCCTACCATGTAAACTATAGTGATGACATCGCTGGATCGGTGACTACGTTCTAAAAGAAAACTTTTATTAACAATTGGTAACAAGTTTGGAGATGCAGTATATGATATATGTATAAATGTCAGATATCCTATGTACATGGTGAATATATAGATGTCTTATCTGCATCATTTATTGCTCTAAACTGGGTTCACTCCTATGTGAATTCTTGTCTAATAAGTGGTGATTTCTAAGGAAAACATTTACCACATTCTGCACACTGAAATGGGCTCTATCCTGTGTGAATTCTTAGATGTTTGATAAGTACTGATTTCAGAGTAAAACATTTCCCACATTCTGTACATGAAAATGGCTTCTCCCCTGTGTGAGTTCTTTGATGTCTAATAAGACTTAATTTTAAAGCAAAACATTTCTCACATTCTGAACATGAAAATGTCTCCCCCCCCCCCCACTTGCACAATCTCTGATGTCCAACACCCCTTCTGTGACTTTTATTTTCTTTAACCCTTTCAGGACTGAGCCCTTTTTCACCTTAAGGACTGAGCCCTTTTTTGCAATTCTGACCACTGTAACTTTATGCATTAATGACTCTAAGATGCTTTTACCTTTTATTCTGATTCCGAGATTGTTTTTTCGTGACATATTCTACTTTAACATAGCGGTAAATTTTTTGTTGTTACTTGCATCCTTTCTTGGTGAAAAATCACAAAATTTCATGAAAATTTAGCATTTTTCTAACTTTGAAACTCTCTGCTTGTAAGGAAAATGGATATTCCAAATAAATTATATATTGATTCACAAATACAATATGTCTACTATATGTTGGCTTCATAAAATTGACCTATTTTTACTTTTTTAAGACATTAGAGGGCTTCAAAGTAGAGCAGCAATTTTCAAAATGTTGATGAAAATTGCAAAATCTGAAGGGACAGATGTTAGAGAATTACAACTCTCAGCATGCCTGGGCAGTCTAGGCATGCTGAGAGTTGTAGTTTTGCAACATCTGGAGGGATACCGTTTGGGCACCACTGTATAGTGGTCTCCAAACTGTGACTCTACAGATGTTGCCTTTGGCTGTCTGGGCATGCTGGGAGTTGCAGTTTGGCAACCACTAGCAGTCAGCAGTAAATATCGCTTTACTGCAACCTTCCTTGATGCTCCACGCCGTCGCCTCCCTACCTGCGCCGCTGCTCTCCGCTGATGCCACTGATGATCGGCGGTCCCCACCGCATAAAAGTCCCCAGGTACCGGCCGCCATCTTCTCCCCCCGCTCTGCCCGACATCCAGGGGTGGGCAGAGTGGGGGATCTCCATGGTAACCCCCTGTTTTCAACTGCCATTGGCCAGTAGTCATTGCTGAGTAATGGCAGGGGATAGGAGGGGGTGGCACCACTGCAACCGCGCTCCTATCCCTTAGGATGATTGGGGCTGTCACTGACAGCTCCGATCATCCCTATTTTCCGGGCGATTGGGTCATCAGAGACCCGATCAGCCCGGAATAGCGGCAAATGGCTGATCTGAATTGATCGGCCATTTGCCGCGATCGCCAACATGGGGGGGGCGATATCAGCAGGCAGACCAGAATTCCCATGGATTCTTGCCTTTGTGAGTTCTTTGATGCCTAACAAGATTTGATTTCATAGCGAAACATTTCCCACATTCTGGACATGAAAATGGCTTCTCCCCTGTGTGAGTTCTGTGATGCCTAACAAGCTGATGTTGCTGAGTAAAACTTTTCCCACATTCTGAACATAAAAATGGCTTCTCTCCTGTGTGAGTTCTGTGATGTTCAACAAGATGTGATTTTGTATCAAAACATTTTCCACATTCTGAACACGAAAAGGGCTTCTTTCTTGTGTGAGTTCTGTGATGTACTACAAGATGTGATTCCTCAGTAAAAGATTTTCCACATTCTGTACATAAAAATGAGCTCCGATCATCCCTATTTTCCGGGCGATTGGGTCATCAGAGACCCGATCAGCCCGGAATAGCGGCAAATGGCTGATCTGAATTGATCGGCCATTTGCCGCGATCGCCAACATGGGGGGGGGGCGATATCAGCAGGCAGACCGGAATTCCCATGGATTCTTGCCTTTGTGAGTTCTTTGATGCCTAACAAGATTTGATTTCATAGCGAAACATTTCCCACATTCTGGACATGAAAATGGCTTCTCCCCTGTGCGAGTTCTGTGATGCCTAACAAGCTGATGTTGCTGAGTAAAACTTTTCCCACATTCTGAACATAAAAATGGCTTCTCTCCTGTGTGAGTTCTGTGATGTTCAACAAGATGTGATTTTGTATCAAAACATTTTCCACATTCTGAACACGAAAAGGGCTTCTTTCTTGTGTGAGTTCTGTGATGTACTACAAGATGTGATTCCTCAGTAAAAGATTTTCCACATTCTGTACATAAAAATGGCTTATTGCTTTTGCAAGTTCTTTGATGACTAACAAGAGCTGATTTCCTAGCAAAACATTTCCCACATTCTGGACATGAAAATGGCTTCTCCCCTGTGTGAGTTCTGTGATGTTCAACAAGATGTGATTTCATAGTAAAACATTTCCCGCATTCTGGACATGAAAATGGCTTCTCCCCTGTGTGAGTTCTGTGATGTTCAACAAGATGTGATTTCATAGTAAAACATTTCCCGCATTCTGGACATGAAAATGGCTTCTCCCCTGTGTGAGTTCTGTGATGTTCAACAAGATGTGATTTCTTAGTAAAACATTTTCCACATTCTGAACATGAAAATGGCTTCTCCCCTGTGTGAGTTATGTGATGTTGAACAAGATTTGATTTCGTAGTAAAACATTTCCCACATTCTGAACATGAATATGGTTTCTTTCCTGTATGAGCTCGT
The DNA here is from genome assembly GCF_029499605.1 of Hyla sarda. NCBI lineage: Eukaryota > Metazoa > Chordata > Amphibia > Anura > Hylidae > Hyla > Hyla sarda. The sequence continues at coordinate 109,938 of NW_026610650.1, forward strand.
TGATGTCCAACACCCCTTCTGTGACCTTTATTTTTCTGAACATCCTGTGATGAGTGAGAAGACAGGACCTGTATATAAGGATGAGATGAGAGATCTTGGCTGTGAAGGGCTGAGGGTGTATCTGGGATAATGGAATGTTCTTCATATGTATCTTGTGTGATATCATCATCTGCTTTATAATCTGAAGATATAAGATTCTCCTCTGATCTCCTGCTACAAGAATCTGCAGAGAATAACACAGATTTTATTATCAGTATTAACCCCTTAACATCCCAGGACCTTTAAACTATTGCATTTGTCATTCTTCCTCCTCTCCTTAGAGCCATAACTCTTATTTTCCCGTATACAGAGCCGCTTGAGAACTTGTTTTTTTGGAGGGACAAATCTTACTTTGTAATAACACTTTTTTTATTGTGTCCTAAAATCTACGACAAAACCAAAATATTACTATTTGTGAGGAAAATGGAAAAAAAATCTTCTCTTTATTCTGTGGTAAATACGATAAATTTTACTATTATACTTTTTACAAAATGAGTTATTCATAAAATTGCCGTATTCCGACCCCTATAACTCTTATTTTTCCGTATACTGGGATGTATGAGGAGGATTTTTTTGCGCTGTGATTTGTAGTTTTTATCAGGACCATTACCCATCATATATCTGACTTTTTGATAACTTTTTTTCAGATACCGTATATACTCGAGTATAATGCCCCCCTCGGCTTATACTCGAGTGAACAAAAAAAACTTTCTGGCTTTAGCTGTGAGGGGATGGTGCGGCCCGTCCATCTCCGCCTGTCAATACCTTCTCAGTGGTCTTCAACCTGCGGACCTCCAGATGTTGCAAAACTACAACTCCCAGCATGCCCGAACAGCCATCGGCTGTCCGGGCATGCTGGGAGTTGTAGTTTTGCAACATCTGGAGGTCCGCAGGTCAAAGACCACTGCGGCCTTTGTCATCATCCAGACCCCCCTTTTGCTTTCTACTCCCCTCCCCTCGGTGGGAAAGAAGGGAGAGCTGGTCCGGGCCGTCATCTGTGCTGCAGGGACCGTCTGGTGGGGACTGTTAGTGGTTCCGGACTGTCCATCTTCACCGGGATGCCCTCTCCTCCGGACCGGCCCCGGACTAGTGACGTTGCCTAGATGACGACGCACAGGGACGTTCATGCGCAGGGACGTCACCGAGGGCAGGCGAGTAGAAAACAAAAGGGGGGTCTGGATGATGATGATGAAGGCCGCAGTGGTCTTCAGCCTGCGGACCTCCAGATGTTTCAAAACTACAACTCCCAGCATGCCCTGACAGCCGATGGCTGTCCGGGCATGCTGGGAGTTGTAGTTTTGCAAAATTTGGAGGTCCGCAGGTTGAAGACCACTGAGAAGAGATTGACAGGCGGAGATGATGAAGGGGGGGGGGCGGATGATGACGGGGGCGATGATGACGGGGGCGATGATGACGGGGGTGTTGATGATGACAGGGTGATGATGACGGGGGTGTTGATGACGGGGGTCTGGATGATGACAGGGGGGATGATGACAGGGGGGGGATGATGTATTTCCCACCCTAAGCTTATTTATTGTCGAGTCAATAACTTTTCCTGGGTTTTTGGGGTGAAATTAGGGGCCTCGGCTTATATTGGGGACGGCTTATACTCGAGTATATACGGTATATGATGGGCCCAAAAATCCGCATTTTTGTTGTTTGGTAATTTTTACCTTTATGATGTTCATCATGCGGAATCATAAACATTATGGGGGAGATTTATTAAAACCTGTGCAGAGGAAAAGTTGCCCAGTTGCCCATAGCAACCAATCAGATCGCTGCTTTCATTTTGCAGAGGTTAAAAATGAAAGAAGCGATCTGATTGGTTGCTATGGGCAACTGGGTAACTTTTCCTCTGGACGGGTTTTAATAAATCTCCCCCTATATTTGAGTACATAAAAATAAAGGAAACACGTAAACAACACAATGTAACTCCAAGTCACTGACACTTGTGTGAAATCCCACTGTCCACTCAGGAAGAACACTGACAATCAATTTCACATGGAACAGACAACAGGTGGAAAATATAGGCAATTAGCAAGACCCAATAAAGGAGTGGTTCTGCAGGTGGTGACCACAGACCACTTCTTCCTATGCTTCTTGGCTGATTTTTTGGTCACTTTTATTTTTTTAAGTATATTTTTATTAACCCCTTAAGGATGCAGGGTTTTTCCGTTTTTGCATTTTCATATTTTCCTCATCACCTTCTAAAAATCATAACGCTATCAATTTTGCACATAAAATTCCATATGTTGGCTTATTTTTTGCGCCAACAATTCTACTTTGCAGTGACATCAGTCATTTTACAAAAAAATCCAACGGTGAAACGTAAAAAAAAAATTCATTGAGCGACAAAATGTAAGAAAAAAAAAGCCATTTTGTAACTTTTGAGGGCTTCCGTTTCTACGCAGTGCATTTTTGGGTAATAATCGCACCTTATCTTTATTCTGTAGGTCCATACGGTTAAAATGATCCCCTACTTATATAGGTTTGATTTTGTCGCACTTCTGAAAAAAATCATGACTACATGCAGGAAAATGTATCCGTAAAAATTCTCATCTTCTGACCCCTATAACTTTTTTATTTTTCCGCATACAGGCCAGTATGAGGGCTAATTTTTTGCGCTGTAATCTGAAGTTTTTATTGGTACCATTTTTGTATTGATTGGACTTTGATTGCTTTTTATTAATTTTTTCATGATATAAAAAGTGAAAAACTAAAATACGCTGTTTTGGACTTTGGAATTTTTTTGCACGTACGCCATTGACCGCGCGGTTTAAGTAACAATATATTTTTATAATTCGGACATTTCCGCATGTGGTGATACCACATATGTGTTTATTTTTACTCAGTTTTTTTATGGGTTAAATTCAAGGTTAAATGACCTTTATTAACTTTTTTTTTCACTTTTTTTTTTGCAGTGTTATGGCTCCCATAGGGGGCTATAACACTGCACACACTCATCTTTTACACTGATCCCAGCAAAGCCATAGCTTTGCATGGATCAATGTTATAGGCGGTCGATTGCTCAAGCCTGTATCTCAGGCTTGGAGCAATCAATCAGCGATTGGACGCGACAGAGCAAGGTAAGGGGGCCTCCGCTTGCATCCTAGCTGATCAGGACATCGCGATTTTATCGCGATGGTCCCGATCAGCCCAACTGAGCTGCAGGGAAGCTTTCACTTTCATTTTAGATGCGGCGATCAACTTTGATCGCCACGTCTAAAGGGTTAATAGCGCGCGGCACTGATCATTGGCCCAGGGTCCCCGCTATCATTAGAGTGACCCCGTTTTAAATACCAGGACCGGGCGTAGGGCGTACAGGTATGCCCTACGTCCTTAAGAGGTTAAGCAATTTTCAATAAACAGTAAATATAAAACAAAATTATACAGTGGAACAAGATGCATAAGAGCATAGGCAGAGAACATGGCATCTCCGAGAATGTAAAGAGCGCATAAAGCTTCTTCACCCAGGTACCATAATCCCTATAATATAAATCCCTCCTCCCCCAAACGAAAAGTAGAAAATAGCATAGTCTCTCAACGTCCTTGAAAAGTGCACTAAGGCATCTTAGGAGAAATTGACATCGATCACCGCGCAGTCATCATAGGTGTCGTCGATGGGGAGACAGAGTTACCACATGCCTCCCCTGGCCCCAAACCATGTAGACAAGCATAAAGTGCAGCTCCTCACTATGGGAGCCTCACTCGGACCCTGCTGGTGCTCCTCTGACTCCCAGGGCATCCAAACCGAGAGCCATAGTGCTCAAAATAAATGGTCAGCCTGTATTCAGTATTATTCATCTGGTAAACTTAGTGCCCCTAGAGAACCCCAAGTGGTGTATCTAAATGGTCGTACAATCTCAATGATCCCCCGAGAGTAAAAGTGAGTAACAAGAAAGGATTTCCATTTTTAGAAAAAACGTTTAGTGCCAGTTTCTGAATGTCTCTCGGCATCTAAGTGATCTACGTCTAGAAACTATTTCAATTGGGCAATCAGCATAGGCAAAACTGGAGTGGTAGTATCTAACCATTTGGACAACGCACGGCAACTAAATGAACTATATGGACAAACCGAGGAAACCTCTTCTCCCCTTCCCCTCCTCCCTCCGGTGGGCGCAATTAATTGGTGAAATAGGAGCGATTGCGGTGTAAAAGGGACCCACACCTTCCAATGATCCCATATGTACGATTGTATGAGACGCCAGTATATCGCTGAGTGTTAGCACTCCCAGATGCCATGATACATGTTTGTAAGTGGGGTACTTCATTTAGGGCAATGAGTGATCCTATCTGGGAAGTTATGGGAGGGCAAGATGTTGAAGCCATATAGGGCAGCGTGAGCGACCTTGAAGTATGTCTCCCTCCACCTCTCATCGATAACATTTTTCCGTACAGACCCGCTCAACACTACGTCAGTAATGTTTGTGTGCCGTGTCCATCTTTCCCACGTCCGAAATACATGTTTGGGATCAAGTTTTAGGAAGCGGTTACGGAAGGCTGCGTACAAGTCAGAGATCGACCTTCTATAGGGTTCATTGCCTATAATGTCATCTAAAATGTGGTTTGGGGCTTCCTTCGACAGATTCCGATATCTAGACGAACAAAAGGCATTACCTGATTGGCATAAAGAGTGTGGGACAGGGGGAGGTTAAACACACAGAACATTTCTCCAGGGGTGAGCCATCTACGGTCATCACTACAAATCAGTTGCCCCCACCGTCAGAGACCCTCTAGAAAGCCACAATTTCAACCACAGAGAAGATTTACCCTGCAGGAATTCTGGGTGGTCAAGCAAGGGCATCCTTTTGGATACCAGAAACGGAAGGCCAAAAACTTTTCGCACTTCCTTCCACGTCACTATGGTATCTCGCAGTAGCACTGAGCCCCTGATCCCTACCCGAAGTATAGCTTATGAAGTGTGAAGCAGTGTCGGTAGAGACCATGGGGCGGCCAGCGCTGTTTCCACCGCTAGATTGGAGAAGTAGTCAGAGGAGTGCAGCCAATCAAGTGCGAGGCGAAACAAACAAGCCAAATTATAGCCCCTGATGTTTGGGAAATTAACTCCCCCCTCAACCTTGCTAAGCATGAGCTTCTGTAAAGCTATGCGCGGGAGCTCGCCCTGCCATAGGAAGCATTAAAAGGCTGCGTTGAGGCGTCTAATGTCATCATGCCGAAGTAGAAGTGGGAGAGTTTGCAAGGGGTACAACAAGCGGGGAAACTAATCATTTTAACGAGATGGCATCTACCCAGGAAAGATAAGGGCAAGGGCTCCCAGCGCTTCATCTCCACAAAAATACGCTGAAAGAGGGGTGTGTAGTTGAGTGAATAAAGCATGTCAGGAGTCTTCCCAATGCGAATGCCTAGATACATTATGGAAGCAGAGGCCACTGTAACACCCAAGGCATTTGTATCAAGACACCACCCAGGAGGAGTTGCACCCAAAGCATACTCTTGGCGACATTGACCCTGTAGCCCGTAAAGCTTCCGGCATAAGATAGAAAGTTCAGAATTTTAGGGACAGCCTCCTTGGGGTGGTTAGGTAAAGTAATACATCATCGGCACACATGGACAATTTGATCTCCTGGGTGCCCCTGGCTATACCCCTGTAGATATCAGAGGAGATCAAATAGCGGCGATAAAGGCGATAAGGGACAACCCTGACGTGTTCCTTTCGCAAACTGGAGGGGAGTGGATAAGATGCCTGGGGTATGTACCCTAGCCCTGAGACCATCACATAGGCAGTCTGTAAAGGAGCTAAATCGACCTACAATCCCAAACTTTGTCAGGACCAGCCGCAGCCAGTCAAACCGAACATTGTCAAAAGCTTTTTCAGCATCCAAAGCAAACAATGCGGGTTGGGTTGCTGTCTGGGACTGGCCCCAAACACTGTCCAATACTGCCAGTACCCTCCTAATATTCATGACCGCCGAACGGGTTTTCACGAACCCCACTTGATGGTCACCAATAAGGGAAGGTAAAAATCTAGCCAGGCGATCTGCCAGGATCTTAGATAATAACTTCCCATCCTGGTTGATCAGAGCGATAACAACCAGGTTCTAAAGGGTCCTTGTCAGGATTGGGGAGTACATTAATGTAAAACTTGCCAGGATAGCTGTCTGGCCCTGGCGCTTTCCCATTTGCCACAGCGCATATACTAGTGGCTACTTCTTCCACTGGAACATTGCGTTGAGCTCCTGCTGCTGCTCATCAGATAAAGATGGTAGGGTGAGCCCCTCCATAAACGGCATCCCTTCCTCAGAGCGGGGAAGAATAGAGAGCAGCATAGTAGGAGTCCAAGATGCCATTAACTGAGTGCGGCTTATGCATTACCTGCATTACGCATGCATTACACATGCGTGACTCCTTCACTATACGTGCTAGCAAACGTCCCGCCTTATTTCCCTGCCAAAACATAACTACTTCAAAGTGAGACCTATGGATTCTCTCTTTCCTATCCAACCAGAGTTCATACAAGGATTTTGCTGCCTGCCACTTGAGTTTATGATCTACGGTGGGGGACTCTAAAAAGCAGGAGTAAGCTTCTGCTAAGGCTGCGCTTGCCATTGCATGACCCTCCAGAGTATTACTTTTGACGGAGTTACTATAACACATAATTTTACTCCTAAGTACCGCCTTAGCAGTTTCCCAGTACAGAGAGGGATTGTCAATGTGGGATGCATTGTCCGTTTGAAATTCCAGCCCCCACCCCCTGAGAAAACTTAGAAAAGATTCATCTTTCGTTAAATAAGACAAAAACCGCCACAAGATGTCAGAACCCTTTGTGCATGATGGCAGGAGCTCCAAGACCACCAGTGCATGATCCGAAATGACCAGGTCCCGTATGTCCACTTCTCTCAAGCGAGAGCACACAAGGGGACTGACTAGGAAATGGTCAATGCGAGACCATGAACCCTGTACGTGTGAGAAGTGCCGCCAAGAGTCTATCAATCCCGTCTGTGTCAGGAAAGGAGGGAGGACCCTGTCACTCTGATGTGGGATGGTAGATATGTGAGCTGAGCGTCTATGGTCTATTCACTGTATTTAAGTCCCCACCCAGGATGGTGTGCGCTCCATTAGACCTACTGACTGTATCTGCTAAAGATGCAAAGAAGGAAGAGTTATCACCACTAGGAGCATAAACATTATAAACGTGATATGTGGTACCATTATGGACTAGTTGAAAATGAGAAAAACACCCCTCGTCATCCCTTTCGTGTGAGAGGATGTGGTGCGAGAAAGACTTGTGAAGCAACGTTACAACTCCCGATTTGCCGTCCGCCACTGGGCTGCCAAACACCTTGCCCACCCACAACTTCTGCATTCTCTGAAAATCCTGCTCCGTTAGATGCGTTTCCTGGAGAGGGACCATGTCCGGACGCAGGCGTTTCAAAAAGCGCAGAATTTTTATGCATTTTTGTAGGGAGCATAAACCCTTAACATTCCACATCACCAACTTACACATGGTGAGCTAACGTCCCCCGGGGGGCAAGAGAAAGCAGCGGGGAACATATACTGAGGAGACAATAGCTATGAGGGCGAGGAGAGCATGAAGGACAAGAGGACCAAAGATAGGTGAAGGCGAGGAGGAAACATTGGATGGAACCAGAAATACAAGGAAGGTAAAACAGAAAAGGATCTGACATCATGAGAAGAACATGGGGGGGGGGGGAGGCAAAAACACAGAAACAAACAAAGACAACCCGAAAAAGGGCAAGAACAGAAAAAAAAAAAATCCCCAGAATAGAATAGGGGCGGCCATAAATTGGGTAAAGGACTCCACTTTTTTCGGACATGTGGGTGACTAGAACTCCCACCCCAGACCCCCGACATAAACCAATCAACTGGGCTTAAACGAAAGGGAAAGAATTTACACGTAAAGAGGGGCCTCCAGGGGAATCCTACAGCAACTATAACTAGATGGGTACCTATAGGAACGGGATCCCTCAGTGAAACACGTGGAAACTCATGACCGGAGGAGATTACCCAACCACTACCCTTAAACAGCAAGAATAGTACAAAACCGGGCAATCCCTAGAAGGAACCGTAGAGGTGTGGTGTAACAGAACCATTGGCACAGAAGAACAACAAATGGCATTACATACGTTACAGTGAATAATAAATGACAATAAACCCCTAAACCACAGTGTAAAATGATCCCCTGGGACAGTTAAAGAGGTGCCTCATGGGCCCCATTAGTTTGCACTTTGGCTGAATAGAAGAATATACAGCAAGAGACAGGACAGAGAGATTAAAAAATTCTACACAATTATTACAGCAGAAGAATCTGCGACTTTTCTCTATATTAAGTTGTTACTACTCACCTGGGTGGTTACCTGTAGGAACGTCCTCCTTATACTGCTCATCACCGCTCACATCTGTCTCTTCTTCTTCCTCACTATCTGTAGCATTAATATTGTTCAGATCTTTTCCTGTCGGGATATCCTCCTTATACTGCTCATCACAGCTCACATCTGTCTCTTCTTCCTTCATTTCTGTAGCATTAATATTGTTCAGATCTTTTCCTGTCGGAATGTCCTCCTTATTCTGCTCATTACCGCTCACATCTGTCTCTTCCTCCTTCATATCTGTCGCCTTAATATTGTTCAGATCTTTTCCTGTTGGAATGTCCTCCTTATTCTGCTCATCACCGCTCACATCTGTCTCTTCTTCCTTCATATCTGTAGCATTAATATTGTTCAGATCTTTTCCTGTCGGAATGTCCTCCTTATTCTGCTCATCACCGCTCACATCTGTCTCTTCCTCCTTCAAATCTGTAGCCTTAATATTGTTCAGATCTTTTCCTGTTGGAATGTCCTCCTTATACTGCTCATCACCGCTCACATCTGTCTCTGGAGCATTAATATTGTTCAGATCTTCACCCTGATTCATAAGATGTGGAAGAAATATTGTAAACATCATCAGACAGTAGGAGAAGTCACGTGGGATGTTATAGATGAGCAGGAGATGAGGAGTCATGGAGGGTGAGGGGACTGACCACAAGAGCTTCACAGCCCTTCTACAGATCATAGGGAATATCTCCATCTACCTGATCATCCTGTGGAAGAAGAGGACGGGGACACCTCTCTGGTGCTGTTCTCCTATTGGCTCTGACTGTAGGGAACACATACAGAGACTGAATTCATTCTTTACATACAAATAATGAGAGGACGTGTGTATATAGTCATGTCTATTACCTGGTGATGTGAGGGGCTGCTGATCCTCCATCATGACCTGATCCTTGTACTGATCCTTGTGTCCTTCTACATACTCCCACTCCTCCATGGAGAAATAGTCCGCCACGTCCTGACACCTTATAGGAACCTGACACATAATGATACAGTCATCACCCCGACCCCTCCAGTGGTGTTACTGTATAATGTCCCAGCATTCCCAGCAGTGTCACCTCTCCAGTCATCACCAGACCCCTCCATTACTGTATAATGTCCCAGCAGGGTCACCTCTCCAGTCATCACCAGACCCCTCCATTACTGTATAATGTCCCAGCAGTGTCACCTCTCCAGTCATCACCAGACCCCTCCATTACTGTATAATGTCCCAGCAGTGTCACCTCTCTAGTCATCACCAGACCCCTCCATTACTGTATAATGTCCCAGCAGTGTCACCTCTCCAGTCATCACCAGACCCCTCCATTACTGTATAATGTCCCAGCAGTGTCACCTCTCCAGTCATCACCAGACCCCTCCATTACTGTATAATGTCCCAGCAGTGTCACCTCTCCAGTCATCACCAGACCCCTCCATTACTGTATAATGTCCCAGCATTCCCAGCAGTGTCACCTCTCCAGTCATCACCAGACCCCACCATTACTGTATAATGTCCCAGCAGTGTCACCTCTCCAGTCATCACCAGACCCCTCCATTACTGTATAATGTCCTAGCAGTGTCACCTCTCCAGTCATCACCAGACCCCTCCATTACTGTATAATATCCCAGCAGTGTCACCTCTCCAGTCATCACCAGACCCCTCGATTACTGTATAATGTCCCAGCAGTGTCACCTCTCCAGTCATCACCAGACCCCTCCATTACTGTATAATGTCCCAGCAGTGTCACCTCTCCAGTCATCACCAGACCCCTCCATTACTGTATAATGTCCCAGCAGTGTCACCTCTCCAGTCATCACCAGACCCCTCCATTACTGTATAATATCCCAGCAGTGCCACCTCTCTAGTCATCACCAGACCCCTCCATTACTGTATAATGTCCAGCAGTGTCACCTCTCCAGTCATCACCAGACCCCTCCATTACTGTATAATATCCCAGCATTCCCAGCAGTGTCACCTCTCCAGTCTTCACCAGACCCCTCCATTACTGTATAATGTCCCAGCAGTGTCACCTCTCTAGTCATCACCAGACCCCTCCATTACTGTATAATGTCCTAGCAGTGTCACCTCTCCAGTCATCACCAGACCCCTCCATTACTGTATAATGTCCCAGCATTCCCAGCAGTGTCACCTCTCCAGTCATCACCAGACCCCTCCACTACTGTATAATGTCCCAGCAGTGTCACCTCTCCAGTCATCACCAGACCCCTCCATTACTGTATAATGTCCCAGCAGTGTCACCTCTCCAGTCATCACCAGACCCCTCCATTACTGTATAATGTCCCAGCAGTGTCACCTCTCCAGTCATCACCAGATTCCTCCATTACTGTATAATGTCCCAGCAGTGTCACCTCTCCAGTCATCACCAGACCCCTCCATTACTGTATAATGTCCCAGCAGTGCCACCTCTCCAGTCATCACCAGACCCCTCCATTACTGTATAATGTCCCAGCAGGGTCACCTCTCCAGTCATCACCAGACCCCTCCATTACTGTATAATGTCCCAGCAGTGCCACCTCTCCAGTCATCACCAGACCCCTCCATTACTGTATAATGTCCCAGCAGGGTCACCTCTCCAGTCATCACCAGACCCCTCCATTACTGTATAATGTCCCAGCAGGGTCACCTCTCCAGTCATCACCAGACCCCTCCATTACTGTATAATGTCCCAGCAGTGTCACCTCTCCAGTCATCACCAGACCCCTCCATTACTGTATAATGTCCCAGCATTCCCAGCAGTGTCACCTCTCCAGTCATCACCAGACCCCACCATTACTGTATAATGTCCCAGCAGTGTCACCTCTCCAGTCATCACCAGACCCCTCCATTACTGTATAATGTCCTAGCAGTGTCACCTCTCCAGTCATCACCAGACCCCTCCATTACTGTATAATATCCCAGCAGTGTCACCTCTCCAGTCATCACCAGACCCCTCCATTACTGTGTAATGTCCCAGCAGGGTCACCTCTCCAGTCATCACCAGACCCCTCCATTACTGTATAATGTCCCAGCAGTGTCAACTCTCCAGTCATCACCAGACCCCTCCATTACTGTATAATGTCCCAGCAGTGTCACCTCTCCAGTCATCACCAGACCCCTCCATTACTGTATAATGTCCCAGCAGTGTCACCTCTCCAGTCATCACCAGACCCCTCCATTACTGTATAATGTCCTAGCAGTGTCACCTCTCCAGTCATCACCAGACTCCTCCATTACTGTATAATGTCCCAGCAGTGTCACCTCTCCAGTCATCACCAGACCCCTCCATTACTGTATAATGCCCCAGCAGTGTCACCTCTCCAGTCATCACCAGACCCCTCCATTACTGTATAATGTCCCAGCAGTGTCACCTCTCCAGTCATCACCAGACCCCTCCATTACTGTATAATGTCCAAGCAGTGTCACCTCTCCAGTCATCACCAGACTCCTCCATTACTGTATAATGTCCCAGCATTCCCAGCAGTGTCACCTCTCCAGTCATCACCAGACCCCTCCATTACTGTATAATGTCCCAGCAGCGTCACCTCTTCAGTCATCACCAGACTCCTCCATTACTGTATAATGTCCCAGCAGTGTTACCTCTCCAGTCATCACCAGACCCCTCCATTACTGTATAATGTCCCAGCAGGGTCACCTCTCTAGTCATCACCAGACCCATCCATTACTGTATAATGTCCCAGCAGTGTCACCTCTCCAGTCATCACCAGACCCCTCCATTACTGTATAATGTCCCAGCAGTGTCACCTCTCCAGTCATCACCAGACCCCTCCATTACTGTATAATGTCCCAGCATTCCCAGCAGTGTCACCTCTCCAGTCTTCACCAGACCCCTCCATTACTGTATAATATCCCAGCATTCCCAGCAGTGTCACCTCTCCAGTCTTCACCAGACCCCTCCATTACTGTATAATATCCCAGCAGTGTCACCTCTCCAGTCATCACCAGACCCCTCCATTACTGTATAATGTCCCAGCAGTGTCACCTCTCCAGTCATCACCAGACCCCTCCATTACTGTATAATGTCCCAGCAGGGTCACCTCTCCAGTCATCACCAGACCCCTCCATTACTGTATAATGTCCCAGCATTCCCAGCAGTGTCACCTCTCCAGTCATCACCAGACCCCTCCATTACTGTATAATGTCCCAGCAGTGTCACCTCTCCAGTCATCACCAGACCCCTCCATTACTGTATAATGTCCCAGCAATGTCACCTCTCCAGTCATCACCAGACCCCTCCATTACTGTATAATGTCCCAGCAGTGTCACCTCTCCAGTCATCACCAGACCCCTCCATTACTGTATAATGTCCCAGCAGTGTCACCTCTCCAGTCATCACCAGACCCCTCCATTACTGTATAATGTCCCAGCAGTGTCACCTCTCCAGTCATCACCAGACCCCTCCATTACTGTATAATGTCCCAGCAGTGTCACCTCTCCAGTCATCACCAGACCCCTCCATTACTGTATAATGTCCCAGCAGTGTCACCTCTCCAGTCATCACCAGACCCCTCCATTACTGTATAATGTCTCAGCAGTGTCACCTCTCCAGTCATCACCAGACCCCTCCATTACTGTATAATGTCCCAGCATTCCCAGCAGTGTCACCTCTCCAGTCATCACCAGACCCCTCCATTACTGTATAATGTCCCAGCAGTGTCACCTCTCCAGTCATCACCAGACCCCTCCATTACTGTATAATGTCCCAGCAGTGTCACCTCTCCAGTCATCACCAGACCCCTCCATTACTGTATAATGTCCCAGCAGTGTCACCTCTCCAGTCATCACCAGACCCCTCCATTACTGTATAATGTCCCAGCAGTGTCACCTCTCCAGTCATCCCCAGACCCCTCCATTACTGTATAATGTCCTAGCAGTGTCACCTCTCCAGTCATCACCAGACCCCTCCATTACTGTATAATGTCCCAGCAGTGTCACCTCTCCAGTCATCACCAGACCCCTCCATTACTGTATAATGTCCCAGCAGTGTCACCTCTCCAGTCATCACCAGACCCCTCCATTACTGTATAATGTCCCAGCAGTGTCACCTCTCCAGTCATCACCAGACCCCTCCATTACTGTATAATGTCCCAGCAGTGTCACCTCTCCAGTCAGCAGCTCCATCATCTTGTTGATGAGTTCTCGGATCTTCTGTTCATCCATTTCCTCATGTATCAGGGAGTGAGGTGGGGGCCCCTGGATTGGCCTCAGGGTTCTTCCCCATCCTTCACACATAGGGGCCCGACAGCGCCCACTAGAGGACTTCTTCACTACTGTGTAATCCTGTGTATGGAGAGACACATTAATATCACTACATACATTCCCAGAATCCCTCACCTGTCCAGTCATATCCATCTGTTATTACATAGATAAGAATGAGGTCATGTGACATCACTCCCAGAATCCCTCACCTCTCCAGTCATATCCATCTGTTATTACATAGATAAGAATGAGGCCATGTGACATCACTCCCAGAATCCCTCACCTCTCCAGTCATATCCATCTGTTATTACATAGATAAGAATGAGGTCATGTGACATCACTCCCAGAATCCATCACCTCTCCAGTCATATCCATCTGTTATTACATAGATAAGAATGAGGTCATGTGACATCACTCCCAGAATCCCTCACCTCTCCAGTCATATCCATCTGTGATTACATAGATAAGAATGAGGTCATGTGACATCACTCCCAGAATCCCTCACCTCTCCAGTCATATCCATCTGTTATTACATAGATAACAATGAGGACATGTGACATCACTCCCAGAATCCCTCACCTCTCCAGTCATATCCATCTGTGATTACATAGATAAGAATGAGGTCATGTGACACCACTCCCAGAATCCCTCACCTCTCCAGTCATATCCATCTGTTATTCCATAGATAAGAATGAGGTCATGTGACATCACTCCCAGAACCCCTCACCTCTCCAGTCATATCCATCTGTTATTACATAGATAAGAATGAGGTCATGTGACATCACTCCCAGAATCCCTCACCTCTCCAGTCATATCCATCTGTTATTACATAGATAAGAATGAGGTCATGTGACATCACTCCCAGAATCCCTCACCTCTCCAGTCATATCCATCTGTTATTACATAGATAAGAATGAGGTCATGTGACATCACTCCCAGAATCCCTCACCTCTCCAGTCATATCCATCTGTTATTACATAGATAAGAATGAGGTCATGTGACATCACTCCCAGAATCCCTCACCTGTCCAGTCATATCCATCTGTTATTACATAGATAAGAATGAGGTCATGTGACATCACTCCCAGAATCCCTCACCTCTCCAGTCATATTCATCTGTTATTACATAGATAAGAATGAGGTCATGTGACATCACTCCCAGAATCCCTCACCTCTCCAGTAAGCCGGGAAAGTATCTGTAGGGTGAGGTTTATGATCCTGTCAGCCATCTTGTTCCTGTCTCTCTCCATGGTTGATGGGTCATCCAGGAGAATTCTCTTATATAGAAGATATCAGCAGAGGATTCTGGATTGGAGAAACCTGAAGGGAAGAAGAGGAGACGATGAGAAATGGCGGCTGCTAATAGAAACAACAACAGAGAAAGAGACAACTACATAGAAAGTTCTGGATCTTGTGATCTTCTTCCTTAAGTCATAAAACCTTGTGTACCTGAAGGGGTCAATAGTAATGTCCCCTCCCCCAGCGCTCCTGATGTCACCACACCCGTATATACCTCCACCTGCAGACTGTACAGGAGCCGTGTGCTTACAGGACCTGCGATGATGTCACCGTCATTTGATCAGTCACATGGAGGAGGAGGAGTCACATGATCGGGGGCTGCTGCTCTAGGCTCATCTGCTCAGTGTATGCAGGACTCTGCTGTCACATGACCATTATCACAGGTCCTTCAACTACAATCTCTTCTATCCAGCACTACACAACCCCGCCCACAACTGTCACATGATCCTCCCCACAGGTCCTTTACCCACAGTCATATTTATACTGCTAAACTTTGCCCCCAAATGTACTGGTCACATGATTGTGACATCATCACAGGTCCTACACCTCCAGCATGTAGCAGATACAGAGCAGGTCCTGGTGGGGCAGTCACTGCTGTTGTGTTGTGTGTGGAGATCTCTCAGAGCAGCAGCCCCTGATCATGTGACTCCTCCTCCATGTGACTGATCACATGACGGTGACATCATCGCAGGTCCTGTAAGCACACGGCTCCTCTACAGATACAGGTATGTGTGTGCGGTCACCATCAGATCAGGATTATTGGGGATGTTATTAACCCTTAAAAGACTAGTGCAGTGACAAATAACATCCTCTATTCAGAGGATAGGGGATAAGTTATAGATTGCTGGTGTCCAACCGCTGGGATCCCCCTCGATCTCCTGTACGGGGTCACGGCAGTTTGCAGCAAGCGCGCGATCCGACCCCCACAGGAAGCAGCTGCCGAAGCTCCCCCTCCATGTATTTCTATGGGATACATGGAGGGGGCGTTTTGGCCGCCATTCCGTGCAGTGGTTGGCACGCCCCTTTCCTGTGGACTGTCGGGGCCCCGTACAAGAGATCGCAGGGGGTCCCAGCAGTCAGACCCTTGCGATCTATAACTTGTCCCCTATCCGTTGGTTATTTTTTTTTACTACAGAACTCCTTTAACCCCTTAAGGACCGGGGTTTTTTCCGTTTTTGCACTTTCGTTTTTTGCTCCTTGCCTTTAAAAAATCATAACTCTTTCAATTTTGCACCTAAAAATCCATATGATGGCTTGTGAGATAAAATTGAAAAAAAAAAACGCCGTTTTGTAACTTTTGGGGGCTTCCATTTCTACACAGTACATTTTTCAGTAAAAATGACCCCTTATCATTATTCTGTAGGTCCATACGGTTAAAATGATCCCCTACTTATATAGGTTTGATTTTGTCGCACTTCTGGAAAAAATCATAACTACATGCAGGAAAATTAATACGTTTAAAATTGTCATCTTCTGACCCCTATAACTTTTTTATTTTTCCGAGTATGGGGCGGTATGAGGGCTCATTTTTTGCGCCGTGATTTGAAGTTTTTAATGGTACCATTTTTGCATTGATAGGACTTATTGATCGCTTTTTATTCATTTTTAAATTATATAAAAAGTGACCAAAAATGTACTATTTTGGACTTTGGAATTTTTTTGCGCGTACGCCATTGACCGTGCGGTTTAATTAATGATATTTTTTTTATAATTCGGACATTTCCGCACGCGGCGATACCACATATGTTTATTTTTATTTACACTGTGTTTTTTTTTTTATGGGAAAGGGGGGGGTGATTCAAACTTTTAATAGGGGAGGGGTTAAATGATCTTTAGGGACCTATAACACTAGGGACCTATAACACTGCACACACTGATCTTTTACAGGGACCTATAACACTGCGCACACTGATCTTTTACATTGATCATTATTATCCCATAGGGACCTATAACACTGCACACACTGATCTTTTACAGGTACCTATAACACTGCACACACTGATCTTTTACATTGATCATTATTATCCCATAGGGACCTATAACACTGCACACACTGATCTTTTACATTGATCAATGGTTTCTCATAGGAAACCAGTGATCGATAATTCTGCCGCTTGACTGCTCATGCCTGGATCTCAGGCACGGAGCAGTCATTCGGTGATCGGACAGCGAGGAGGCAGGTAGGGACCCTCCGGCTGTCCTGTAAGCTGTTCGGGATGCCGCGATTTCGCCGCGGCTATCCCGAACAGCCCACTGAGCTAACCGGCACTTTTTACTTTCACTTTTAGCCGCGTGGCTCAGCTTTGAGCACACGGCTAAAGGGTTAATAGCGCGCAGCACCCCGATCAGTGCCGCGCGCTATTAGCGGCGGGTCCTGGCTTCACTATGACGCCGGGCCCGCCGTGATATGATGCAGGGTCACCGTGGGACCCCGCGTTATATCACAGTAGCGGGACCAAGGACGTACTCATACGTCCTTGGTCCTTAAGGGGTTAAGAACATGCAGTACATTTACGCCCCCTGCGTCCCATATGGGATTTAGAGCTTAGGAGCTATACGCAGCCAGGACTCACCGCTAATAATTAACCCATTAAAGGGGTACTCTGCTGCCCCAGTGGTTGTGTCACAGCCATGCCCCTCGTTCTGTCACGCCCTCTCAATGCAGGTCTATGGAAGGAGGCGTGTTTGTATGGTGAAGGGCTGCAGGTCACCTCCCTGCCCATCCTGTCATCTGGTTAATTTCTTCTCTGGGTATTAGCCATTTCTTCCATACAGCAATCTAAGATGGCCGCCTCTGTTGTCCCGGTGGCTGCTTCTACCTCCTTCCTTACGGCCGCACACGAGGCACAGCGGTAACATGTGGTCTCTCCTCAGAGGCTTCTCCCTCAGCCTTCTCTGCTCGGGGCCCCTCTGTTCATTCCCCTTTACCACAAACAACGTGTTCCAGATGAGAAGGGTCTATAACGTGGGCACCTGGAGGGACAACATCCACGTCAGGATTCAAACTCCCGACATAGTGTCGTCCCAACCCTGGAGACCAGATTGGCTTTCTGCCCGGATTCTGGACAATTATGTAACATTCCGGGACAATAATTCCCAGTGTGACGCGGATCCATTCACCTATGATCCCACCAACGCTTTATGTGAACTAAAGTACGAAAAGCACAGAGAAGTGTCATGTGACCATGTCAAAGAAGTCTTTACACCCCTGAGGGGAGGCACAATGGTTTGTTTGTGTCTCGTTGTTGTAATGTTTCCGCCATGTTTGCTCTGAGTGAAGATCTTTACACCCCTGAGGGGAGGCACAATGGTTTGTTTGTGTCTCGTTGTTGTAATGTTTCCGCCATGTTTGCTCTGAGTGAAGGTCTTTACACCCCTGAGGGGAGGCACAATGGTTTGTTTGTGTCTCGTTGTTGTAATGTTTCTGCCATGTTTGCTCTGAGTGAAGGTCTTTACACCCCTGAGGGGAGGCACAATGGTTTGTTTGTGTCTTGTTGTTGTAATGTTTCCGCCATGTTTGCTCTGAGTGAAGGTCTTTACACCCCTGAGGGGAGGCACAATGGTTTGTTCGCAGTGGGATACATGCAATGAAGGAATATCAGGTCTAGATGTCCTCAGTCCACTATGAGAGAAGGTGAGATGAGGTAAAGCCGCTCACAATAAGCGTATACGTATGTATATAACAGAAGGTGATATGAGGAAATCCTTGGGATTAGTAGGACGCAGAAGTTCTCGATCGTGTGTGGAAATATCCCAGATGGATGATCCCTTTATCAGTGATTCCAGTGCGGTGTCACCAAATCTCTTATATGTGTAACTGTTTATTGTCTGGAGTCCTGATATTTGGCGCCCTCCAGTAGTCAGGGTAAACACCTAGTTGGCATCAGAATAACTGACTATAGTTAAAATAGGATGGTAAGAGAAGGTGTGTGACATAGGACAGTGACCTCCTGACCTCCGACCATGACAGGTCACATCTACTGGATGATGAAGAATCCTCAGACACTTTGTCCACCATTTCCATCTTCTCACCACTCGTGGCTTCTGGTATTACCTGGATAACATGGAAGGTGGATTCCTGTCTCCATATTCTACCCATCCCCCATGACTCCGCCCCAGACTATGATGGATCCCCTGACTAGGTTTACAGCCTCCATGATTGTGACTATAATGTCTCCTCAGATGTTTCCCCATATTATCTCCAGGAAATGGATTTTATTTCTCCATAGAATCTGGTGCGGTTTATCATCATCTCCTCTTCTTCCCTTCAGGTTTCTCCAATCCAGGATCCTCTGCTGATATCTTCTATATAAGATAATTCTCCTGGATGACCCATCAACCATGGAGAGAGACAGGAACAAGATGGCCGACAGGATCATAAACCTCACCCTACAGATACTCTTCCGGCTTACTGGAGAGGTGAGGGATTCTGGGAGTGATGTCACATGACCTCATTCTTATCTATGTAATAACAGATGGATATGACTGGAGAGGTGAGGGATTCTGGGAGTGATGTCACATGACCTCATTCTTATCTATGTAATAACAGATGGATATGACTGGAGAGGTGAGGGATTCTGGGAGTGATGTCACATGACCTCATTCTTATCTATGTAATAACAGATGGATATGACTGGAGAGGTGAGGGATTCTGGGAGTGATGTCACATGACCTCATTCCTATCTATGTAATAACAGATGGATATGACTGGAGAGGTGAGGGATTCTGGGAGTGATGTCACATGACCTCATTCTTATCTATGTAATAACAGATGGATATGACTGCAGAGGTGAGGGATTCTGGGAGTGATGTCACATGACCTCATTCTTATCTATGTAATAACAGATGGATATGACTGGAGAGGTGAGGGATTCTGGGAGTGATGTCACATGACCTCATTCTTATCTATGTAATAACAGATGGATATGACTGGAGAGGTGAGGGATTCTGAGAGTGATGTCACATGACCTCATTCTTATCTATGTGATAACAGATTGATATGACTGGAGAGGTGAGGGATTCTGGGAGTGATGTCACATGACCTCATTCTTATCTATGTAATAACAGATGGATATGACTGGAGAGGTGAGGGATTCTGGGAGTGATGTCCCATTACCTCATTCTTATCCATGTAATAACAGATGGATATGACTGGAGAAGTGAGGGATTCTGGGAGTGATGTCACATGACCTCATTCTTATCTATGTAATAACAGATTGATATGACTGGAGAGGTGAGGGATTCTGGGAGTGATGTCACATGACCTCATTCTTATCTATGTAATAACAGATGGATATGACTGGAGAGGTGAGGGATTCTGGGAGTGATGTCACATGACCTCATTCTTATCTATGTAATAACAGATGGATATGACTGGAGAGGTGAGGGATTCTGGGAGTGATGTCACATGACCTCATTCTTATCTATGTAATAACAGATGGATATGACTGGAGAGGTGAGGGATTCTGGGAATGTATGTAGTGATATTAATGTGTCTCTCCATACACAGGATTACACAGTAGTGAAGAAGTCCTCTAGTGGGCGCTGTCGGGCCCCTGTGTGTGAAGGATGGGGAAGAACCCTGAGCCCAATCCCGGGGCCCCCACCTCACTCCCTGATACATGAGGAAATGGATGAACAGAAGATCCTAGAACTCATCAACAAGATGATGGAGCTGCTGACTGGAGAGGTGACCCTGCTGGGAATGCTGGGACATTATACAGTAATGGAGGGGTCTGGTGATGACTGGAGAGGTGACACTGCTGGGACATTATACAGTAATGGAGGGGTCTGGTGATGACTGGAGAGGTGACACTGCTGGGACATTATACAGTAATGGAGGGGTCTGGTGATGACTGGAGAGGTGACACTGCTGGGATATTATACAGTAATGGAGGGGTCTGGTGATGACTGGAGAGGTGACACTGCTGGGACATTATACAGTAATGGAGGGGTCTGGTGATGACTGGAGAGGTGACACTGCTGGGAATGCTGGGACATTATACAGTAATGGAGGGGTCTGGTGATGACTGGAGAGGTGACACTGCTGGGACATTATACAGTAATGGAGGGGTCTGGTGATGGCTGGAGAGGTGACACTGCTGGGACATTATACAGTAATGGAGGGGTCTGGTGATGACTGGAGAGGTGACACTGCTGGGACATTATACAGTAATGGAGGGGTCTGGTGATGACTGGAGAGGTGACCCTGCTGGGACATTATACAGTAATGGAGGGGTCTGGTGATGATTAGAGAGGTGACACTGCTGGGACATTATACAGTAATGGAGGGGTCTGGTGATGACTGGAGAGGTGACACTGCTGGGAATGCTGGGACATTATACAGTAATGGAGGGGTCTGGTGATGACTGGAGAGGTGACCCTGCTGGGACATTATACAGTAATGGAGGGGTCTGGTGATGACTGGAGAGGTGACACTGCTGGGACATTATACAGGAATGGAGGGGTCTGGTGATGACTGGAGAGGTGACACTGCTGGGACATTATACAGTAATGGAGGGGTCTGGTGATGACTGGAGAGGTGACACTGCTGGGACATTATACAGTAATGGAGGAGTCTGGTGATGACTGGAGAGGTGACACTGCTGGGACATTATACAGTAATGGAGGGGTCTGGTGATGACTGGAGAGGTGACACTGCTGGGACATTATACAGTAATGAAGGGGTCTGGTGATGACTGGAGAGGTGACACTGCTGGGACATTATACAGTAATGGAGGGGTCTGGTGATGACTGGAGAGGTGACACTGCTGGGACATTATATAGTAATGGAGGGGTCTGGTGATGACTGGAGAGGTGACACTGCTGGGACATTATACAGTAATGGAGGGGTCTGGTGATGACTGAAGAGGTGACACTGCTGGGACATTATACAGTAATGGAGGGGTCTGGTGATGACTGGAGAGGTGACACTGCTGGGAATGCTGAGACATTATACGGTAATGGAGGAGTCTGGTGATGACTGGAGAGGTGACACTGCTGGGACATTATACAGTAATGGAGGGGTCTGGTGATGACTGGAGAGGTGACACTGCTGGGACATTATACAGTAATGGAGGGGTCTGGTGATGACTGGAGAGGTGACCCTGCTGGTACATTATACAGTAATGGAGGGGTCTGGTGATGACTGGAGAGGTGACACTGCTGGGACATTATACAGTAATGGAGGGGTCTGGTGATGACTGGAGAGGTGACACTGCTGGGACATTATACAGTAATGGAGGGGTCTGGTGATGACTGGAGAGGTGACACTGCTGGGACATTATACAGTAATGGAGGGGTCTGGTGATGACTGGAGAGGTGACACTGCTGGGACATTATACAGTAATGGAGGGGTCTGGTGATGACTGGAGAGGTGACACTGCTGGGATATTATACAGTAATGGAGGGGTCTGGTGATGACTGGAGAGGTGACACTGCTGGGACATTATACAGTAATGGAGGGGTCTGGTGATGACTGGAGAGGTGACACTGCTGGGAATGCTGGGACATTATACAGTAATGGAGGGGTCTGGTGATGACTGGAGAGGTGACACTGCTGGGACATTATACAGTAATGGAGGGGTCTGGTGATGGCTGGAGAGGTGACACTGCTGGGACATTATACAGTAATGGAGGGGTCTGGTGATGACTGGAGAGGTGACACTGCTGGGACATTATACAGTAATGGAGGGGTCTGGTGATGACTGGAGAGGTGACCCTGCTGGGACATTATACAGTAATGGAGGGGTCTGGTGATGATTAGAGAGGTGACACTGCTGGGACATTATACAGTAATGGAGGGGTCTGGTGATGACTGGAGAGGTGACACTGCTGGGAATGCTGGGACATTATACAGTAATGGAGGGGTCTGGTGATGACTGGAGAGGTGACCCTGCTGGGACATTATACAGTAATGGAGGGGTCTGGTGATGACTGGAGAGGTGACACTGCTGGGACATTATACAGGAATGGAGGGGTCTGGTGATGACTGGAGAGGTGACACTGCTGGGACATTATATAGTAATGGAGGGGTCTGGTGATGACTGGAGAGGTGACACTGCTGGGACATTATACAGTAATGGAGGAGTCTGGTGATGACTGGAGAGGTGACACTGCTGGGACATTATACAGTAATGGAGGGGTCTGGTGATGACTGGAGAGGTGACACTGCTGGGACATTATACAGTAATGGAGGGGTCTGGTGATGACTGGAGAGGTGACACTGCTGGGACATTATACGGTAATGGAGGAGTCTGGTGATGACTGGAGAGGTGACACTGCTGGGACATTATACAGTAATGGAGGGGTCTGGTGATGACTGGAGAGGTGACACTGCTGGGACATTATACAGTAATGAAGGGGTCTGGTGATGACTGGAGAGGTGACACTGCTGGGACATTATACAGTAATGGAGGGGTCTGGTGATGACTGGAGAGGTGACACTGCTGGGACATTATACAGTAATGGAGGGGTCTGGTGATGACTGGAGAGGTGACACTGCTGGGACATTATACAGTAATGGAGGGGTCTGGTGATGACTGGAGAGGTGACACTGCTGGGAATGCTGAGACATTATACGGTAATGGAGGAGTCTGGTGATGACTGGAGAGGTGACACTGCTGGGACATTATACAGTAATGGAGGGGTCTGGTGATGACTGGAGAGGTGACACTGCTGGGACATTATACAGTAATGGAGGGGTCTGGTGATGACTGGAGAGGTGACACTGCTGGGATATTATACAGTAATGGAGGGGTCTGGTGATGACTGAAGAGGTGACACTGCTGGGACATTATACAGTAATGGAGGGGTCTGGTGATGACAGGAAAGGTGACACTGCTGGGACATTATACAGTAATGGAGGGGTCTGGTGATGACTGGAGAGGTGACACTGCTGGGACATTATACAGTAATGGAGGGGTCTGGTGATGACTGGAGAGGTGACCCTGCTGGGACATTATACAGTAATGGAGGGGTCTGGTGATGACTGGAGAGGTGACACTGCTGGGACATTATACAGTAATGGAGGGGTCTGGTGATGACTGGAGAGGTGACACTGCTGGGACATTATACAGTAATGGAGGGGTCTGGTGATGACTGGAGAGGTGACACTGCTGGGACATTATACAGTAATGGAGGAGTCTGGTGATGACTGGAGAGGTGACACTGCTGGGACATTATACAGTAATGGAGGGTCTGGTGATGACTGGAGAGGTGACACTGCTGGGACATTATACAGTAATGGAGGGGTCTGGTGATGACTGGAGAGGTGACACTGCTGGGACATTATACAGTAATGGAGGGGTCTGGTGATGACTGGAGAGGTGACACTGCTGGGACATTATACAGTAATGGAGGGGTCTGGTGATGACTGGAGAGGTGACCCTGCTGGGACATTATACAGTAATGGAGGGGTCTGGTGATGACTGGAGAGGTGACACTGCTGGGACATTATACAGTAATGGAGGGGTCTGGTGATGACTGGAGAGGTTACACTGCTGGGACATTATACAGTAATGGGGGGGTCTGGTGATGACTGGAGAGGTGACACTGCTGGGACATTATAGAGTAATGGAGGGGTCTGGTGATGACTGGAGAGGTGACACTGCTGGGAATGCTGGGACATTATACAGTAATGGAGGGGTCTGGTGATGACTGGAGAGGTGACACTGCTGGGAATGCTGGGACATTATACAGTAATGGAGGGGTCTGGTGATGACTGGAGAGGTGACACTGCTGGGACATTATACAGTAATGGAGGGGTCTGGTGATGACTGGAGAGGTGACACTGCTGGGACATTATACAGTAATGGAGGGGTCTGGTGATGACTGGAGAGGTGACACTGCTGGGAATGCTGGGACATTATACAGTAATGGAGGGGTCTGGTGATGACTGGAGAGGTGACACTGCTGGGACATTATACAGTAATGGAGGGGTCTGGTGATGACTGGAGAGGTGACACTGCTGGGACATTATACAGTAATGGAGGGGTCTGGTGATGACTGGAGAGGTGACACTGCTGGGAATGCTGGGACATTATACAGTAACACCACTGGAGGGGTCGGGGTGATGACGGTATCATTATGTGTCAGGTTCCTATAAGGTGTCAGGACGTGGCGGTCTATTTCTCCATGGAGGAGTGGGAGTATGTAGAAGGACACAAGGATCAGTACAAGGATCAGGTCATGATGGAGGATCAGCAGCCCCTCACATCACCAGGTAATAGACATGACTATATACACACGTCCTCTCATTATTTGTATGTAAAGAATGAATTCAGTCTCTGTATGTGTTCCCTACAGTCAGATCCAGTAAGAGATCAGCACCAGAGAGGTGTCCCCGTCCTCTTCCTCCACAGGATGATCAGGTAGATGGAGATATTCCCTATGATCTGTAGAAGGGCTGTGAAGCTCTTGTGGTCAGTCCCCTCACCCTCCATGACTCCTCATCTCCTGCTCATCTATAACATCACACGTGACTTCTCCTACTGTCTGATGACTTTTACTATATTTCTTCCATATTTTATGAGTCAGGGAGAAGATCTGAACAATATTAATGCTTCAGAGACAGATGTGAGCAGTGATGAGCAGTATAAGGAGGACATTCCTACAGAGAAAGATCTTATCTATATTAATGCTACAGACATAAAGGAAGAAGAGACAGACGTGAGCGGTGATGAGCAGTATAAGGAGGACATTCCTACAGGGAAAGATCTGATCTATATTAATGCTACAGACATAAAGGAAGAAGAGACAGACGTGAGCGGTGATGAGCAGTATAAGGAGGACATTCCTACAGGGAAAGATCTGATCTATATTAATGCTACAGACATAAAGGAAGAAGAAGAAGAGACAGATTTGAGCGGTGATGAGCAGAATGAGAAGGAAATTCCTACAGGGAACTGCCCAGGTGAGTAGTAAAAGTCACAGATTCTGCTCAGTCACTGACTAATAATTTTATATGGAATTTTGTTTAAAGGGGTACTCCGATGGAAATTAATTATTTTAATCTACTGGTTCTCGAAATTCATCAGTATTGTACATTACTTATATTTAAAAATCTTAATCATTCCAGTACTCATCAGCTGCTGTATGCTCCAGAGGGAGTTGTCTAGTTTTTTCCAGTCTGACCACACTGCTCTCTGCTGACACCTCTGTTCATGTCAGAAACTGGTCAGAGCAGGAGAGGTTCGCTATGAGGATTTGCTTCTGCTGTGGACAGTTCCTGACCTGGACAGAGGTGTCAGCAGAGAGAACTGTGGGGCCACAATCACATTACAGTCTTATCCAAAGTAACTTATAGAGAATCTGACCCCTTGTTCTCCACACTAAAGCCAATATACGGGGTTATAGTGGGGTAAACAGCTTTACAAAGAGGGGTCACTTACTCACACCCGTGTAGTATATGCAGAGTTCCGGCGCTGTAATCTTTAGCTGCATTGCTACATTGTGAGAGATTGTTCTGTATTACAAACTGGAGAAATGTGAATTCCACGAAGGTCACAAACGTTTTCCACCCTGAAAGCTGCCGTCACCACAGCTCCCATCCTGGGTCACCACAACCCAGCTTTCCCGTTCATACGATGCGTCTGAGACAGAATAGGTGTCTCACCTTCCTACCCCAGAGAGACCATTTTATCCTTATAGCTTTCTTACCAAGAAACTTTCCTCAGTGGCCATCATTTGTCCCTCAAGGAGTGGCCGCACTTGTCTGTGGGTACTACCGGACCTATTCTAATTCTTATGGATCACAAACACTTCATTTACCTCCCTGCGGCCAAATGTTTATCTCTAGGACAGGCTAGGTGGGCTCTCTTCTTCTTCTCCCCATTTTATTATGTGTCTCCTTTCTTCTTGGCACTAAGAACACTAAGGCCGGGTTCAAATGGCTGAAAATGTGCGGAATGAACACCCAGAAAACACGGGCGACATTCCGCAGATTTGAAGGATCCGATGGTCGTCTCATTTCTGAGCGGAATCTGCAGGAAGAATAGACAAGTCTATCTGGACATTCCGTCGTGTGCACAGTGCAGCAGAATCTTATAGAAGTCGCCTCGACAGCACATATACTAAAATCTTATGGAAATCAAGCGGACTCTGCTGCAGCTTAGTGTCCGTGTGGAATATTCCTGCAGAATTCTGTGGTGTGAACATAACCTAAAGCTGATGCCCTGTCTCATACCAGTCATACCTGCTGACCGTATTCTAGCCCTATATGTAGTACTGTCACCTGCCTGTTGGGGGCCCCATTCTCACCGCTCTAAGCTCTGCTCCTGTTCTGATCTCTATAACTTTTATATTTTTCCACCTACGGATCTGTATTAGGGTTTATTGTTTGCGCCATGAGCTGTAGTTTTTTGTAGGTTTTTTCTCTGGGATTAATAAATAAATAGGTCGGGCAGACGAGGTTTGGCTATCTGGCTGCCCACTTGTTCCATATGGTTTGGGAATCTCCTCTGTAAGTTCCTGATACTGCTCATTCATACAGTGTACGGGTTTATCTATTGGAGCCTATAACTTGCCTGTTGGGTCTTCTAGGATGTGGAGCGGAGCCCTCTGGGATTGGCCAGAAAACTCATTGCTCAGTATTGGATTAGAGCCACTCCTCCTACTGAGTTTTTGGACTAAATGGGTATCAAGCTTTTCTTCTCCTCGCCCCACAACCCACAATCTAATGTTACCATGGAACGTTTTAATCAGGTCTTGGAGTAATTTCTGCTCTTCTATATATCGGACCGGTTACCCTTGGGCGGAGTTTGCCTGTAACAACGCCGTGAATTCATCCTCGAGTGTGATTCCGTTTCTGACTACAGTTTCCAACCCTCCTTATTACTCTGAATTCTCCACCAGTAAACGTTCCGGCATTAGAAAACCATCTCCAGTAACCCCAGTCCACATGGGTATTATTCCAAGGATCGCTCTAGAGGTCCATGTAGCGGAAGCTCCAGAATGACTGTAAGACAATTAATGACCCCCCCCCCCCCCTTGACGATCCGGGAGAGGGTATGGTTGTCCACCCGAAACAAGATTCCCTGCACTTCTACCATAAAATCGGCTCCCCTGTATATTGGGCCCGACCGCGTACTTTGACAGGTTAAAGGGAATTCCAGGAATAAAAAAACAGGCCTTTTTTTTTCTTTCAAAGACCGCGCCCTGTTTGTCTCCACTTTGGATGTGGTTTTACAACTTGTCTCCATTCACTTCAATGGAACTGAGCTGCAGAACCACACCCAACCTGGAGACAGACAGGGAGAGGTCTTGGGAAAAAAAAAAGGCCTGTTTTTTTATTCCTGGAATGTTGCCTATGAACTTAACCTCGTGCCCTCCATACAGACTTCCAAGGTCATCCACATTTCATTCTTAACCCCTTAAGGACTGTTCCCTTTTTCACCTTAAGGACTCGGCCATTTTTTGCAATTCTGACCACTGTCACTTTAAACATTAATAACTCTGATGCTTTTAGTTATCATTCTGATTCCGAGATTGTTTTTTCGTTACATATTCTACTTTATGTTAGTGGTAAAATTTTGTGGTAACTTGCATCCTTCCTTGGTGAAAAATCTCAAAATTTGATGAAAAATTTGAAAATTTATCATTTTTCTAACTTTGAAGCTCTCTGCTTGTAAGGAAAATGGATATTCCAAATATTTTTGATGTCTACTTTATATTTGCATCATAAAATTGACGTTTTTACTTTTGGAAGACACCAGAGGCTTCAAAGTTCAGCAGCAATTTTCCAATTTTTCACAAAATTTTGAAACTCACTTTTTTTCAGGGACCAGTTCAGAAATACCCCACAAATGACCCCATTATAAAAACTGCACCCCCCAAAGTATTCAAAATGACATTCAGTCAGCGTTTTAACCCTTTAGGTGTTTCACGGGAATAGCAGCAAAGTGAAGGAGAAAATTCAAAATCTTAATTTTTTACACTCGCATGTTCTTGTAGACCCAATTTTTGCAAGGAGTAAAAAGGAGAAAATTTTTACTTGTATTTGAAACCCAATTTCTCTCGAGTAAGGACATACCTCATATGTCTATATAGAGTGTTCGGCGGGCGCAGTAGAGGGCTCAGAAGGGAAGGAGCGAAAAATGGTTTTTTGGGGGCATGCCGCATTTAGGAAGCCCCTATGGTGCCAGGACAGCAAAAAAACCCACATGGCATACCATTTTGGAAACTAGACCCCTCTCGGGGAATATAACAAGGGGTAAAGTGAACCTTAATACCCCACAGGTGATTCACGACTTTTGCATATGTAAAAAAAAAAAATATATATATATATAAAAATTCCCTAAAATGCTTGGTTTCCTAAAAGTTTTACATTTTTAAAAAGGATAATAGCAGAAAATACCCATTTGGCTTTTTGAAAGCAAATTTTGCTCTGGGGGCATGCCGCATTTAGGAAGCCCCTATGGTGCCAGAACAGCAAAAAAAAAACCACATGGCATACCATTTTAGAAACTAGACCCCTCGGGGAACGTAACAAGGGGTTAAGTGAACCTTAATACCCCACAGGTGTTTCACGACTTTTGCATATGTAAAAAAAAAAAATGTTTTTTTACCTAAAATGCTTCTTTTCCCAAAAAATTTACATTTTTAAAAAGGGTAAAAGCAGAAAATACCCCCCAAAATTTGTAACACTATTTCTCCCGAGTACGGCGATACCCCATATGTGACCCTAAACTGTTGCCTTGAAATACGACAGGGCTCCAAAGTGAGAGCGCCATGCGCATTTGAGGCCTAAATTAGGGATTGCATAGGGGTGGACATAGGGGTATTCTACGCCAGTGATTCCCAAACAGGGGGCCTCCAGCTGTTGTAAAACTCCCAGCATGCCTGGACAGTCAGTGGCTATCTGGCAATACTGGGAGTAGTTGTTTTGCAACAGCTGGAGGCTCCGTTTTGGAAACAGTGACGTACCAGACGTTTTTCATTTTTATTGGGGAGGGGGGCTGTGTATATGTAGTGTTTTTTACTTTTTATTTTATTTTGTGTTAGTGTAGTGTAGTGTTTTTAGGGTACAGTCACACGGGCGGGGGTTCACAGTAGTTTCTCGCTGGCAGTTTGAGCTGCGGCAGAAAATTTGCCGCAGCTCAAACTTGCAGCCGGATACTAACTGTTAACCTCTGCCCATGTGAGTGTACCCTGTACATTCACATTGGGGAGGTGGGGGAACATCCAGCTGTTGCAAAACTACAACTCCCAGCATGTACGGTCTATCAGTGCATGTTGGGAGTTGTAGTTTTGCAACAGCTGGAGGCACACTGGTTGTGAAACACCGAGTTTGGTAACAAACTCAGTGTTTTGCAACCAGTGTGCCTTCAGCTGTTGCAAAAGCTACAACCCCCAGCATGTACGGACAGCGGAAGGGCATGCTGGGTCTTGTAGTTATGCAACAGCTGGAGGCATACTACTTTGGCTGGGGATGCTGGGGATTGTAGTTATGTAACAGCTGGAGACACACTGGTTTGCTACTTAACTCAGTGTGCCTTCAGCTGTTGCAAAACTACAACTTTCAGCAGTCACTTTCAGCAGCCAACGGGCATGCTGGGAGTTGTAGTTATGCAACCAGCAGATGCACCACTACAACTCCCAGCATGCACTTTAGCTGTTTGTGCAAGTTACACAACAGCTGAAGGTACACTTTTCCATAGAAAAAATGTGCCTCCAGCTGTTGCAAAACTATAAGTCCCAGCATGCCCATAAGGGCATGCTGGGAGTTGTGGTGGTCTGCCTCCTGCTGTTGCATAACTACAGCTCCCAGCATGCCCTTTTTGCATGCTGGGAGCTGTTGCTAAGCAACAGCAGGAGGCTGTCACTCACCTTCAACTATCCAGCCGCATCAGGTCAGTTTCTCGTCGTCGCTGCTGCTCCTGGGGCCCCGATCCCAGCATTCACGCCGGGGATCGGGGTCCCCAGCTCCCGGTGTGCACGTCCCGCACCCGCTCACATCCTCTGGAAGAGGGGCGGAGCGGGTTGCGGGAGTGACACCCGCAGCAGGCGCCCTGATTGGTCGGCCGGGAAACCGGCCGACGAATCAGGGTGATCGTGAGGTTGCACCAGTGCCACCTCACCCCTGCTGGCTATGGCCCCGATCAGCCAGTAATTCCGGGTCATCGGGTCACTGGAGAGCCGATTGACCCGGAATCCGCCGCAGATCGCTGGACTGAATTGTCCAGCGATCTGCGGCCATCGCCGACATGGGGGGTCATCATGACCCCCCTGGGCGATATGCCCCAATGCCTGCTGAACGATTTCAGCAGCGATGGGGGGGCCGGGAATGGACAGGACGTACTCAAACATCCTGAGTCCTTAAGGACTCGGAAAAGGGGCCGTTTGAGTACGTCCTGCGTCCTTAAGGGGTTAAAGTTGTTGTTATGCAATCACTACACCTCACTACACCTTGCCGGGGTGGGATTATGAGGTCTGCAGTATCCTTGACTCCCATATGTCCAGGGGCGGCCTCCAGTATCTAATTCTCTGGAAAGGCTATGGAGCAGAGGAACGGTCCTGGGTCCCAGCTACAGATGTACGCGCTCCTGCCTTTCTCTGTGTCTTTCATGCTTAAAGGGGTACTCCGGTGGAAAACAATTTTTTTTAAATCAACTGGTGCCAAAAAGTTTAACAGATTTGTAAATTACTTCTATTTAAAAATCTTAATCCTTCCAGCACTTATCGGCCTCTGTATGCTACAGAGGAAGTTCTTTTCATTTTGAATTTCTTTTCTGTCTGAAACAGTGCTCTGTATACTGCTGCTATCTCTATGGGATCAGGATATATAGCAGTTATACACCTCCCCTCCAGCTCAGTCTGTATACTACTGCTGCTATCTCTATGTTATCAGGATATAAAGTAGTTATATACCTCCCCTCCAGCTTTATCTGTATACTGCTGCTGCTATTTCTATGGGATCGGGATATATAGTAACTATACACCTCCCCTCCAGCTCTGTCTGAATACTGTTGCTATCTGTATGGGATCAGGATACATAGCAGTTATACACCTCTCCTCCAGCTCAATCTGTATACTGCTGCTATCTCTATGGGATCAGGATATAGAGTAGATATATGCCTCCTCTCCAGCTCTATCTGTATACTGCTGCTGTTATCTCTATGGGATCAGGATATAGAGTAGATATATGCCTCCTCTCCAGCTCTATCTATATACTGCTGCTGTTATCTCTATGGGATCAGGATATATGGTAGTTATACACCTTCCCTAAGGCTGTGTCCATACATTGTATATTTGCCATGATTTTCCAAATTTGGCTATTGCCATAGTTGCGCAAATTGCAGAAAAACCATGTAACCATGGAAACGTGTGAACGAATCTGAAGACTTAAAATCCAAAGAAAACAACTACATTGTGAATATAGGTAAAGTTTTGCCTCAATACTGCAATATTTTTGAAAAAAACACTCACCTTGAATAAGAAAGTGTCCTGATAAGTTCCATAAGGTATGGGGGGGGGGGGGGGCCGGGGTGGTTCTCCCTCGGCTTTCACCTCTTTTCTGTCCTCCGCACTCTTGTCTCTTCCTTTTAACCCTTTCCTCTTCTGTCTTTCTTCTTCCTTTCTTCCCCCACGATCAGACATTTTATCCTTTGGATAGTGGATAAGATGTCTGTGGGCGGAGTACCCCTTTAAGGTTCCCGGTTTAGGTTGTATTGTGTCTGTAGTCAGTGACTGTGTTATGCAGCTGTCCTCACTCTGTATACATCATGCTGTGCTGAATGGGATTTTGTCATAGACTTCCATGGTCTGTACTTCTTGGTCTGTTTGCTTTTTGTTGTCATTGTTTTTAAAAAGTAGTAAAGTGTAACCCAAACTATGAAAATTAGATATCGCTGTGATCGTATGGACCGGACTTATATTTTAATGCACATTTAATACAATGTAAGATCCGTCCCACAAAAAACAAGCCCTAAAACGCAGTGTAGATGGAAAGATAAGAGAGTTATGGCTATGAGGAGAGGAGGAAAAAATGAAAACACAATTTCCTGGGTTGTTAAGGGGTTAAAGGGGTATTCCAGGATTTTTTTTACTATGATACAGGGGTTGTAAAGTTAGTGTAGTCCATAATATAGTGTCTGTACCTGTGTGTGACGGTTTTCTCACAATTCTTCTGTGATTTTCTCCCCAATATTTATTTTCACCAGCATACAAAATGACTGTTGTCTCAGATTTTTCCCAGGTTGCAATGCGGCCGAGACCTGACATCACTAGTTAGCTGATGACAGGGAGCCTGTATGCTTCAATGGGTGGAGCGATCGCTTGGTGGGAGAGAGATCATTCTACAAGTAATGCAACAGCTGGAGGCACCCTGATTGAAAACCTCAGGCCTTTGGAATGGATGCAGCTCATTTATGTTTCAATGGGTTGGGTGGGTGATGTGTGGGAGGGAGGAAAATGGAATTATGGGATTTGTAGGCAAAGAAGGAAACTCAAACAGGAAATACCAGTTCACAAAAAGCTACAGTGTTATGTAATCTCACAACATAGCCATTTAGCCCCAAGACAAGTGCAGATCCTTCCTAAGCATGTCCATTACTGTCTGCCAGGTACGTACTAAAATCACCTTATGGTGGAGAACCCCTTTAATACTGATAATAAAATCTGTGTTATTCTCTGCAGATTCTTGTACCAGGAGATCAGAGGAGAATCTTCTATCTTCAGATTATAAAGCAGATGATGATATCACACAAGATACATATGAAGAACATTCCATTATCCCAGATACACCCTCAGCCCTTCACAGCCAAGATCTGTCATCTCATCCTTATATACAGGTCCTGTCTTCTCACTCATCACAGGATGTTCAGCAAAAAAACGGTCACAGAAGGGGTGTTGGACCTAAACGAGCTCATACAGGAAAGAAACCATATTCATGCTCAGAATGTGGGAAATGTTTTAGTTTTAAATCAGGTCTTGTTACACATCAAAGAACTCACACAGGAGAGAAGCCATTTTCATGTTCAGAATGTGGGAAATGTTTTAATCAGAAATCAATTCTTGTTGTACATAAAAGAACTCACACAGGAGAGAAGCCCTTTTCATGTTCAGAATGTGGGAAATGTTTTACTTTTCAATCAAGTTTTGTTAAACATCAAAGAACTCATACAGGAGAGAAGCCATTTTCATGTTTAGAATGTGGAAAATGTTTTGCTCAGAAATCAGATCTTGTTAAACATCAAAGAACTCACACAGGGAAGAAGCCATTTTCATGTTCAAAATGTGGGAAATGTTTTACTCAGAAACCACATCTTGTTGTACATCAAATAACTCACACAGGAGAGAAGCCATTTTCATGTTCAAAATGTGGGAAATGTTTTACACAGAAGTCAAGTCTTCATCAGCATCAAAGAAAAGAACTCACACAGGGGAGAAGTCAATTCAGAGGAATAATTGATGCAGATAACACATCTATATATTAACCATGTACATAGGATAGTTGACAGTAATATATATATATATATATATATATATATATCATTTCCAAACTTGTTACCAATTTTTAAGAAGTTCTCTATATTATATGATTTATTATTCTTATATTCATCTCCGCACACTGGACTTATAATAAATGTAATATTGTCCCTGAGGTTGTATATAGGGAATGTAACGCGTCAGTGTTGTCCCCGCCCCCTTCTCATTATGATTATAGAGACTTTAATTCAAGGCATCAGACAGGATCCGCGCGTCTCCCTTGAAGATCGTCTCTTCTGAACATAAGACGCTGCAGATACTTTTATTTATCACAAACCCTAGACCAGCGTTTCCCGTCTTGACGTCTATTTTCGGTCTCAGATCATAAAATCCATTTTTCTATATGAGAAGTCGTCAATATCTCAGCGTCCCCCGGGTTCAGTAAACATCGGTGTAATTCTTTTCCTTTTCTTTGTCCTCCCCGGGGTATAAAATCCCTAGAGATCTGATCACATCTGGTACAAGATCTCTTTACTTCACACTTTGCGCCATTATTACACGGATTGAAGACCCAGTTACACGCTCGTAAATTCCCATATATGTCGCGGATTGGAAGGAAAAAGGTTCTTTATTTATTATTTTACATAAACAATTGCATAACAAATACAAAGTAATAAAGTTTACCTCTTCAAGAAGTTGCTCAAAATTCTAACAATGTTTCTCATATTTAAAGGAGTACTCCGGCGCGCACTTTTTTCCTTTTATCCCGTCCGGGCTGCAAAATAAAAGAAAACACACTTTCTCTTACCTGCCAATGAGCCCCCGGAGCTCCGGTACACTCCGGTACAGGTGTTCGGTCCCCGGGCTGTATTCTTCTTACTTCCTGTTAGCCCGGCACGTCACACGGAGCTTCAGCCTATCACCGGCCGCAGCGATGTCCCGCCTCGGGGCCATTATGTGACAATTTTTGAGCTCAGTGTAAAGACGTGAATCCATTGTTCCTCACTAAAAGTCTTCCCTAAATCCTCTTCTCACTTCTTACAGCAATCAGGGAGTCCAGGATTAGGTAACAAGGTATTAGAAGCTTTTCATACTCCCTTAGTAGATAAACATGGGGTAAAATGACTATATAATGACTTGGATCTGAAAAGTGACATGTTTAGAGATGAGACATAGGGGGAGATTTATCATGGCTTTTAGAGCATGTTTTTGTCTATGTTTTGGCGCAGTTCAGGCGCAAGCAGCATATTTTGAGACTTTTCTGCGCCTTTTGATATAGACAGTTTTACTCTTTTTGCCGACCCGTAGAACTATTTCTTTCTGACCCTGCAGTGGTCACATATTTATCATTTGCGACTTTTGTCAAAAGTCGCTATTTTGTGCGTAAAGGTAAATTTTTAGGCGCAAAGCTAGACCACCTACCAGTAGGTGTGAGAATCACTTCTACCTTCCACAATTCAACCTTTAACCCCTTCCCACAGAATCCCATCTATAGAGAATTGCGCAGGTCCCTCAGGCATTCTGCTGTCTATAGACGGCATTCAGTTAACCCCGCGATGCGCGACATCGCACGGGTTAACTGACAGAAGTCCCGCTGTTACCAGCCCGATGGCCAATAACTTATACCGATATTCTGGTATAAGTTTTGGGCTATTTCTCCCCCCTCCCCCCTCAGAAGCCGCTGCAGATCAATGAGTTAAAGCTGGCGCTTTAAATCAATGAACTCCAGGGGCTTTAGTGGGGCCAGAGACCGCCGCCCACTTCTCTCCCCCTGCCTGTCCTGGGGTCCTCCCAAGTCCAACCGCCGCTGCTGCCCCATTGCCTCC
Organism: Hyla sarda; assembly: GCF_029499605.1. Classification (NCBI taxonomy): domain Eukaryota; kingdom Metazoa; phylum Chordata; class Amphibia; order Anura; family Hylidae; genus Hyla; species Hyla sarda. Next base: position 146,071 of record NW_026610650.1, read on the forward strand.
CCCATCCCGGGTTTTATAATTACCTGTTCCTGGGGTCCGCGCTACTTCTGGCTCCGTCGGCGTCCTGAGCTGTCACTGTGCGCACTGACGGTAACGTTGCGTTGAGGACATCACTCGTCATTGCGCAGCGCACAGGACGCCGCAGGAGCCAGAACATGGCCCAGCAGATGTCCCCAATCTGGTCTCCAATCTGGTCCCCAATCTGTTCTCCTCCAGTTGTTGCAAAACTACAACTCCCAGCATGCCCCTCGGCTGTCTGGGCATGCTGGGAGTTGTAGTTTTGCAACAACTGGAGGCACACTGTCTGGGAAACATCATCTGTTTTCCAACTCCCAACCCATGTGCCTCCAGCTGTTGCAAAACTATAACTCCCAGCATGCACTGACAGACCATGCATGCTGGGAGTTTTAGTTTTGCAACAGCTGGAGGCACATGGGTTGAGTTATGTAACAAACTCTGTTTTGCAACCAGTGTGCCCCAGGTGATTCATAACTACAACCCCCAGCATGCATTGACAGCCAAAGGGCATGCTGAAAGTTATAGTAGTGAGCCTCCAGCTGTTGCATAACTACAAGTCTCAGCATGCCCTTCTGTCACTGCATGCTGAGAATTGTAGTTTTGCAACAGCTGGAGGTTTGCCCGGCTATGCGCTGACAAGTACTTGCCAGTCCATGGCCAGTATTTGTCGGCACTTTCGCATGCCAACGCTCACCCCGTGGTGTACCCCTATAGGTACATGTACGTTGGGAACCCAGGCCTCTGGTTGTTGGTCTGACTCTTTTTTAGAAAAGGTGTTTAGACAGGAGAGCTGCACCTTATCCATCATTACACTGCGCATTATTGATGAATAAGGGGAACGCTAGTCAAAGAATAGACAAAAAAATGGTGGAAATGTGATCTAACATAGACATTTCTTGATAAATCTCCCCCTATGTATAGTTTATATTTGCATCATAAAATTGAGATGTTTTTACTTTTGGACGACATCAGAGGCTTCAAAGTTCAGCAGCAATTTTTCACAAAATTTTCAAAATTCAAATTCTTCAGACACCAGTTCAGGTTTGAAGTGGATTTGAAGGGTCTTCATATTAGAAATACCCCATAAATGACCCCATTATAAAAACTGCACCCCCCAAAGTATTCAAAATGACATTCAGTAAGTGTGTTAACCCTTTAGGTGTTTCACAGGAATAGCAGCAAAGTGAAGGAGAAAATTCTAAATCTTCTATTCTTACACTCGCATGTTCTTGTAGACCCAATTGTTCAATTTTTACAAGGGGTAAAAGGAGATAAATCTTCCTAAAATGTGTAATGTGTAAGGAAATACTTCATATGTGGATGTAAAGTGTTCGGCGGGCGCAGTAGAGGGCTCAGAAGGGAAGGAGCAACAATGGGATTTTGAAGAGCCAGTTTTGCTGAAATGGTTTTTGGGGGGCATGTCACATTTAGGAAGCCCCTATGGTGCCAGAACAGCAAAAAAAACAACACATGGCATACTATTTTGGAAACTAGACCCCTCAAGGCACGTAACAAGCAGTACAGTGAGCCTTAACACCCCACAGGTGTTTGATAAATGTTAATTAAAGTGGGATGTGAAAAGGAAAAATTAGATTTTTAAAACTAAAATGCTGGGGTTACCCCAAATTTTTCACAAGGGGTAATAGGAAAAAATGGCCCCCACAATTTGTAAATACATTTCTTTGATTTCTTTGGAGTAAGGACATACCTCATATTTGGATGTTAGCAGATCAGCGGGTGCACACCAGGTCTCAGAAGAGCAGGAGCGCCATTTGGCTTTGGGAGAATTTTGTCAGCGGCCTTGAGCGTTTACAGAGCTACCATGGAGCCAGAGCAGTGGGACCCCCCTTCAAGTGCCATCATTTTGGAAACTACACCCCTCAGGGAACGTAACAAGGGGTACAGTGAGTATTTACACTTCACTGGTGTTTTGAACAGTGGGCCGTAAAATGACAAAATAGTTTTTTTTTCACAAAAATGCTGGTGTTATCCTAAATTTTTCATTTGCACAAGGAGTAATAGGAGAAAATGCCCCCCAAATGTTGTAACCCCATTGCTTCCGAGTATGGAAATACCCCATATGTGGGTGTCATAGAGGCTCAAGAGTCATAGAGCTATGTTTGTATTTGAGGCCTATGGCATATCAGTAGCTGACGGTTACATATATTCAGAGGAAAATAACAAAAAGGAAAAACCCACATGTGACCCCATTACAGACAGTACCCCTCCCCCCCCCCCCTGGGAAAGGTGTATAGGCAGTGGTGTTGCGACCCGGGTGCGGCCTGCATCAGGTGACACGAACCTAATGGGGTGACACCAAGACGCTCCGCAGCACCCACCCCCCCCCCTCCCCAGCCACACCGACTCCCCCCTTCTGTGCCCGACCGGCCTCCTGTCCGTCAGGAACAAACCCCCCCCCCCCGCCTTCACGTGCGCTGTGCGGTGCGCCCATCCGTCAGCACCCCCCCCCCCCCTGGCCTTCACCTGCACTTTGTGTGCGGTGCGCTCGTCCATCAGCACCCCCCCTCCGGCCTTCACCTGCATGGTGTGCCCGTCCGTCAGCACCCCTGGACCCTCCCTCCCGGCCTTCACCTGCACTGTGCACCCATATGTCATCACCCCCCCCCCCCCTCGCCTTCACCAGCACTGTGCCCGGCCTCCGCTCCCACGTCTTCGGATGCGCTGGCCTGACGTCCCACCGCATGGCCGCGCAGGAGGACATAGTCACTCGCAGGGCGCCCGGAGAGAAGGATCGCTGCACTGTGTGTGTGTGTGTCTCTCTGTCTGTCTCTAGCTCTGTCTGTGTGTCTCTGTCTGTGTGTGATTGTCTGTGTGTGACTCTGTGTGTGTGTTTGTGTGTGTGACTCTGTATGTGTGTGTATGTGACTCTGTGTGTGTGACTGTGTGTGTGTGACTGTGTGACTCTGTGTGTGTGTGACTGTGTGTGTGTATGTGACTCTGTGTGTGTGTGACTGTGTGACTCTGTGTGTGTGTGATTGTGTGACTCTGTGTGTGTGTGTATGTGACTCTGTGTGTGACTCTGTGTGTGTGACTGTGTGATTCTGTGTGTGTGTGACTGTGTGTGTGTGACTGTGTGTGTGTGACTCTGTGTGTGTGTGACTCTGTGTGTGTATGTGACTCTGTGTGTGTGTGACTGTGTGACTCTGTGTGTGTGACTCTGTGTGTGTGTATGTGACTGTGTGTGTGTGTGACTCTGTGTGTGTATGTGACTCTGTGTGTGTGACTGTGTGACCCTGTGTGTGTGTGTGACTGTGTGACTCTGTGTATGTGCGACTCTGTGTGTTTGTGTGACTCTTTGTGTGTGTGTTTGTGTGACTGTGTGACTCTGTGTGTGTGTTTGTGTGACTCTGTGTGTGTGTGTTTGTGCAACTGTGTGTGTGACTGTGTGTGTGTTTGTGACTGTGTGACTCTGTGTGTGTGACTGTGTGACTCTGTGTGTGTGACTGTGTGTGTGACTGTGTGTGTGTGACTGTGTGTGTATGTGACTCTGTGTGTGTGTGACTCTGTGTGTGTGTATGTGACTCTGTGTGTGTGTATGTGACTGTGTGACTCTGTGTGTGTGACTCTGCGTGTGTGTGACTCTGTGTGTGTTTGTGACTGTGTGACTCTGTGTGTGTTTGTGTGACTGTGTGACTCTGTGTGTGTGTGACTGTGTGTGTGTGTTTGTGTGACTCTCTGTGTGTGTGACTGTGTGACTCTGTGTGTGCGCGACTCTGTGTGTGTGTGTGTGTGTGTTTGTGTGACTGTGTGCGTGTTTGTGCGACTCTGTGTGTGTGACTCTGTGTGTGTTTGTGTGACTGTGTGACTCTGTGTGTGTGTGTGACTCTGTGTGTGACTGTGTGTGTGTGACTGTGTGACTCTGTGCGTGTGTGTGACTGTGTGTGTGACTGTGTGACTCTGTGTGTGTGTCTGCCTGTGAGTGTGTCTCTCTCTGACTGTGTGTGTGTGTTTGTGTCTCTCTGTGTTGTCTGTGTATGTGGTTTTTTTTTTGGGGGGGGGGGGGTTTGAACCAGCGATCTAATGTGGGGAGACTTTGACCCATTGTGGGGAACCTGCTGCCTAATGTGGGGAAACTACTACCAAATGTGCAGAGTCTATACTATCTAATGTGGGGAAACTGCTACCTAATGTGGGGAATATATGCTACCTAATGGGGGGAAACTGCTACTTAATGGGGGGAATCTGTGCTACCTAATGTGGGGAAACTGCTACCTACCTAATGTGGGGGAACTGCTGACTACCTAAAGTGGGGGAGCTGCTGCCTACCTAATGCTCCCCCCTGGCAGTAGCACCCTCATCATCCACCAGCAACATCCCCCCCCCCAGCAGTAATACCTCCATCAGCAGATCCCGATGGTGGATGATGGGGGTGCTCCTGCCAGGAGGATGATCCTGCCGATGGATGATGGGGGTGATACTGCCAGGGGGGATGGCCAGTAGCACCCTCATCATCCTCCAGCAACACCCCCCCAGTAGTAGTACCCCCATCATCCACTAGCAACACCACCAATATCCCCCTCCCGTGGTAATAGCATCAGCTAACGGATGTTGAGGGGTGTTACTGCGGTTGTGGTATTATATTCAGAGGGTGCACTGTATGGCAACATTATATTCAGAGGGCGCAGTTTGTGGTAGTATTATATTCAGAGGGCGCAGTGGGTGGTAGTATTATATTCAAAGGGTACAGTGTGTGGCGGTATTATATTCAGAGGGTGCACTGTATGGCAACGTTATATTCAGAGGGCGCAGTTTGTGGTAGTATTATATTCAGAGGGCGCAGTTGGTGGTAGTATTATATTCAGAGGGTACAGTGTGTGGCGGTATTATATTCAGGGGTACAGTATGTGGCAGATTTATATTCAGAGTGTACAGTATGTGTTGGTATTATATTCAGAATGTACAGATGTGTGGTAGTATTATATTCAGTGGGTACGGCGTATGGAAGGTTTATAATCAAAGAGTATAGTGTATAGTAGTATTATATTCAGAGGGCGCAATTTGTGGTTGTATTATATTCAGAGGGCGCAGTGGGTGGTAGTATTATATTCAGAGGGTACAGTGTGTGGCAGTATTATATTCAGAGGGTACAGTATGTGGCAGATTTATATTCAGAGTGTACAGTATGTGTTGGTATTATATTCAGAATGTACAGTGTGTGGTAGTATTATATTCAGTGGGTACGGTGTATGGAAGGTTTATAATCAAAGAGTATAGTAGTATTATATTTAGAGGATACAGTGTCTGGCAGGTTTATAATTAGAGATGAGCGAACTTACAGTAAATTCGATTCGTCACAAACTTCTCGGCTCGGCAGTTGATGACTTATCCTGCATAAATTAGTTCAGCTTTCAGGTGCTCCCGTGGGCTGGAAAAGGTGGATACAGTCCTAGGAGAATCTTTCCTAGGACTGTATCCACCTTTTCCAGCCCACCGGAACATCTGAAAGCTGAACTAATTTATGCAGGATAAGTCATCAACTGCCGAGCCGAGAAGTTCGTGACGAATCGAATTTACTGTAAGTTCACTCATCTCTATTTATAATAATACTTGTTTTCATATAGAGGATGAGAATATGCTGACATAGTGAGGAGAAGTCTGGGCGTCACATTCTGCAGAGAGAAGTTTTAGTTGGACCAGGCAGTATGTACCATCTGAATTAGATAAGAGAAGACTATAGAGAAGACGTCACCTGTAATCACTGATATCATTGTGTATTCTCCTCACTATAGAGAAGACGTCACCTGTTGTCACTGATATCATTGTGTATTCTCCTCACTATAGAGAAGACATCACCTGTAGTCACTGATATCATTGTGTATTCTCCTCACTATAGAGAAGACGTCACCTGTAGTCACTGATATCATTGTGTATTCTCCTCACTATAGAGAAGACGTCACCTGTTGTCACTGATATCATTGTGTATTCTCCTCACTATAGAGAAGACGTCACCTGTAGTCACTGATATCATTGTGTATTCTCCTCACTATACAGAAGACGTCACCTGTAGTCACTGATATCATTGTGTATTCTCCTCACTATAGAGAAGACGTCACCTGTAGTCACTGATATCATTGTGTATTCTCCTCACTAAAGAGAAGACGTCACCTGTCGTCACTGATATCATTGTGTATTCTCCTCACTATAGAGAAGACGTCACCTGTAGTTACTGATATCATTGTGTATTCTCCTCACTATAGAGAAGACATCACCTGTAGTCACTGATATCATTGTGTATTCTCCTCACTATAGAGAAGACGTCACCTGTAGTCACTGATATCATTGTGTATTCTCCTCACTATAGAGAAGACGTCACCTGAAGTCACTGATATCATTGTGTATTCTCCTCACTATAGAGAAGACGTCACCTGTAGTCACTGATATCATTGTGTATTCTCCTCACTATACAGAAGACGTCACCTGTAGTCACTGATATCATTGTGTATTCTCCTCACTATACAGAAGACGTCACCTGTAGTCACTGATATCATTGTGTATTCTCCTCACTATAGAGAAGACGTCACCTGTAGTCACTGATATCATTGTGTATTCTCCTCACTATGTCCAATCAGAGCTGTAGTCACTTGTAAGTTCTACAGTTATGGTGAGTGAAACTACAACTCCCAGCATAACCTCACCACTGCATAAAGGGGTACTCTACTGGGAAAAAAAATGTAATCAAGTGGTGCTACAAAGTTAAACAGATTTGTAAATTACTTCTATTTAAAAATCTTAATCCTTCCAGTACTTATTAGCTGCTGTATAAGCGATTCACAGGAAGTTCTTTTCTTTTTTAATTTCTTTTCTGTCTGACCACAATGCTCTGTGCTGACACCTCTGTCCATGTCAAAAACTGTCCATAGTAGGAGCAAATCCCCATTGCAAACCTATCCTGCTCTGGACAGTTCCTGACATGGACAGAGGTAAGACTGGAAATAACTACACAACTTCCTGTGGAGCATACACCTGCTTATAAGTACTGTAAGGATTAAGATTTTAAATAGAAGTAATTTAAAAATCTGTTTAACTTTCTGGCACCAGTTGATATAAAAGTAAGTGTTTTCCAGTGGAGTACCCCTTTAAGTAATTCTGGGAGCTGTATATTTAAATGGTAAAAACTTCTTTAACACTTTCCCATTCTGTGGCAACTGGTATATCTGATTATTATACTGGAATTTCTCACAATGCGCTACAACAGTGGTGTCTGTCACAACAGGCTAAAAACTTACTGGGGGGAGGGGGTAGGTATGGGGGTGACACCATTTTCTACCACACCGGGTGACACCAACCCTAGCAACGCCACTGTGTATAGGTGGGAACTGGACAGGTGTTCCCTAAATTTATTTTCCAGGAATGGATGAAGTGTACAATGGGGGGAATGAAAATTACAATTTTATTACTGATGTGCCAATTATATTCCCAGAATGATGACCGAGAGTATAGCCGAGAGTAAAAATAATGCCCGCCCCAAACCCTATGCTCTGAATCATCATTCTGGGAATGTGATGTGTGTGGCCGTCCCTATTCTGTTACCTCAAATGCGCACCCGCTCAGGTGGGGAGAGAGCGCTGCACATTTGAGGCAAAAAAAAAAAGACCCCAATGCTAGTGACTCGGTCACCCATGACCCATTTTTGGAAAAAATACCCCCAGAGGTCTTATCAGTTTTTTTTTTATGAGATTTTTTTTGATGGGCAATTTAGTGGTTTATGGGGTTAAAATTTGGAATATTCTCTGGACTTAGTACATTTGGGTCAAATTATGGAAAATTAAAATGAAAAGGGAAAATGTAGTGCTCCATGGAAGTGTGATACTCCCTGAAGCATTCCTAAATGCAGAGGCCCGGATGATCAGGGCAAGTGTCACATTGAGTTGTGGTGTCCTTCTGTATCCCCCTCTTGTCCTTCCGTATCCCCCTCTTGTCCTTCCAAATCCCCCACTTGTCCTTCCATATCCCCCTCTTGTCCTTCCGTATCCCCCCTCTTGTCCTTCCGTATCCCCCTCTTGTCCTTCCGTATCCCCCCTCTTGTCCTTTCGTATCCCCCTCTTGTCCTTCCATATCCCCCTCTTGTCCTTCCATATCCCTTTCTTGTCCTTCCGTATCCCCCTCTTGTCCTTCCGTATCCCCCACTTGTGACACACTCTGCATTTTTTCTGGGATCGTCCCTTATTTCCAGTGTGGGGTACATCACCTGGAAAGTGCTGGCCAGGGACCATCCTGGCACCTATATTTCCAGTTCATCAGGAACTCCGGCCTGCTTTTTCCCGGTCGCCTGACTTCTTCTTGGAACTGCAGGAATGTCCCTGTGTTGCCAGCATACTGGGACAGTCCAAAAGAGTTATACATGGCAACCTGTACCATGTAGAGTGCAACTTTTTTGTATCATATCTGTGTTTTCCGCATGGCATTATATGGCTTGAGGACTTGATCATAGAGATCAACTCCCCCCATATACTGATTGTGACATGGATTTTATCAGTGTTCTTGTAGCTATCTTACTCCCGGCCAAATCCGTATACAGAATCTATATACCGAAGTATACCAAAGTAAATCAAACGGAGCCATTGTCAGTTTCAAATGCTTCTGTGTTCTGTGTGCTCGTCACTGAGCTTTATTTCAAATCGTTCAAGCTTATATTACCTTTGTAATTAACATACGTTCCCACCCCCCTACTATGCCTTTCCTGAACAGTTTGCCGGGCTTATTTCTTCTGATTCTCCACACGATGGGAGGGGTGAGACAGGAAAGAGCAGATGGGGGAGTAGCATTGTCCTTGTGGCCAGCAGCTTCCTCTACACGATGGTGGGGGCAAGATGGGAGAGAGCAGATGGGGGAGATGTGGACAAGTAACAGAGAAGCATGGCCTCATCCTAAATGGGCATTTTACATATACAGTATATAAAATTTACATATACACACATATACATCTATCACAATTGTAGTCCAGAATACAATCGGGCTTGAGGGCTGGTGTTGTGGTACCTCGCAAAGGGACAGGTGAGCTGCCGTTACCATGAATTATGGTCAGCAAAAGGACATTCCTCATATCCTTATACTTGACCAGCAACAGGTTTTCATGGGTAAGTGCACGGGACTCACCTTTGGGGATAGGTGTCTGTACAAAATTTAGAGGGCGGCCTCCCTGGTTCTTCCGCACGGTTCCACAAGCGGACGTGGATCTGGCGGCAAGGGATGTGAACAGAGGGATGCGGGTATAAAAGTTGTCCACATACACGTGATAACCCTTATCCAGCAATGGGTGCACAAAGTCCCACACAAGCTTCCCGCTAACACCCAGAGTGGGGGAACAATCTGGGGGTTCAATACGGGAATCCTGTCCCTTATATACTCTAATCTTGAGAGTGTACCCGGAGGTACTCTCACAAAGTTTGTAGAGCTTCACGCCATACTGTTCCTGCTTCGAGGGAATATACTGGCGGAAGATGAGTCTCCCTTTAAAACTGATAAGAGACTCATCTACAGAGAGCTCCCTGAGGGGTACGTAGGCCTCCCAATATTTAGCCCCAAAGTGATCTATGACCAGCCTCACTTTGTAAAGCCGGTCATAGTCAGGTTCACCTCAGGGGGGACATGCCGCATTATCAGTGTAATGCAGGCATTTCCGAATGGCCTCAAACCGTCCTCGTTCCATGGCCATAGCGTAGAGTGGGGTCTGGTAGAGGACGTCTATGTTTTTTTTGACTATTTTTTTGACTAGTTTTTTTTGACCATATGCAGCATGAGGCCCCAAAATGTCCTCAGTTCGGGTGCATTAATGGCATACCATTCATTGGACCTGGCCAAAAGCAAATCAGGGTGGCGGGCAATGAACTGTTGGGTGTACAAGTTTGTTTGCTCCACCATTAGATTGACAAAGTCATCACTGAAATAAAAACTAAAAATAGTCTATTTCAGTGTATCCGGCCGTGTCAATCCGGATTCCTGAGTCGCCAACAAACTCAGGAATCTGTGGCCGATATCCCTCTGGGGGTTTCCAGACAGGTTCACTAGTAGGGGGCTCCAGTATGCTTGTCTGGGGGGGGGGTTCGGATTTCTATTACGAGCGGCATGGACACTCGTACTAGTGTCGGCCAATGGGTCACTATCATAGGGGTGTGTGGCCTCGCCTGGCAGTGTCTCCCCCTCCTTCTGGGGGGCTCATCATCAGTGCTAGATGATGAGGAAGAACACAGAAAAGTAGGATCTTCCTCGTCCTCACTGGCAGATTTGGAGTTGGAGTTGGAGGCAAGTAAAGCATATGCCTCCTCCGCCGAATATGCCCGGCGGGCCATCACCTTTTTTCTGTTGTGGCAGGGGGAGATGCGAAGGGAGGGGCAGGAAGTGTGTAATGTATGTTTGGTGTAACCTATATATAACGGTGTGTGATTAGAAATCACACACCGTTATAAGAAAAAAATAAAATGCTGTGGCCAAAAAAAAAATTATTTACAAAGGGGGCCAAATGCAGCGCCCTGAAGCCCTGTGGCGGACCCTTGATGACCTATTAGGGGGTCGGGGTGAATTTTTTTCACTTTTCTTATTAACCTACCTGTCCCTGCACTGAAACTCACCCTGCACTAAAATCAATTCCTCAGCCCTGAGGGGCACAGATCTTCACAGAGGGGGGGGGGGGGGTCCCTGGCTTATTCTCTCAGCTCTGCCCGCTGGCTGAGCTCGGTGGGCGAGCAGAGCTGAGAGAAGGGGACATTAACCCCTCCTCTCCCGGCTGCTATTGATCGTCTGACCAATAGCAGCGCTCCTGGGGAGGTGCTAATTCTAATTCCGGGTCATCAGGTCACACGTGACCCATATGACCAGAATCGCCACAGATGCGGGTTTGAATTCACCAGCGATCTGCGACGATTGCGCAACATGGGTAGGTGTGGGATCTCAGAACCCCCCTGGGGATTGTCATGGGATGCCTGCTGAATGATTTCAGGAGGCATCTCGGTCTGGTCCCCAAAATTACGGCATACAGGTACGCCCTGTGTCCTGGAGGGGTTAAATATTAAGATTTAAGAACCTTTTTCCTTCCAATCCACGACATATATGGAAATTTACGAGCGTGTAACTGGGTCTTCAATCCGTGTAATAATGGCGCAAAGTGTGAAGTAAAGAGATCTTGTACCAGATGTGATCAGATCTCTAGGGATTTTATACCCCGGGGAGGACAAAGAAAAGGAAAAGAATTACACCGATGTTTACTGAACCCGGGGGACGCTGACATATTGACGACTTCTCATATAGAAAAATGGATTTTATGATCTGAGACCGAAAATAGACGTCAAGACGGGAAACGCTGGTCTAGGGTTTGTGATAACTAAAAGTATCTGCAGCGTCTTATGTTCAGAAGAGACGATCTTCAAGGGAGACGCGCGGATCCTGTCTGATGCCTTGAATTAAAGTCTCTATAATCATAATGAGAAGGGGGCGGGGACAACACTGACGCGTTACATTCCCTATATACAACCTCAGGGACAATATTACATTTATTATAAGTCCAGTGTGCGGAGATGAATATAAGAATAATAAATCATATAAGAAAGAAAACTTTTATTAACAATTGGGAACAAGTTTGGAGATGCAGTATATCAGGGGTCTCAAACTGGTGGCCCTCCAGATGTTGTATAACTCCCAGCATGCCAGGACATGCCCGGACAGCCGTTGGCTGCAGATAACCGTTGTCGGCCATGTTAAGGAATTTAACCAATTCCTTCAGGTACATTTGCTGTTCGAGGCCAAATTGGAAATGTTTTATCAATCAGGCCTGATAGATTGGAAGAAATGACACAGACTGGGATCTGTATACAGCGTCTTCTGACGTTTACTACATACAGCAGAATTCTTATAGACAAAGATGAAAGGACGGCAAACTGCTCAATGATACCTGGTTACAAACAGGCGTCTTATCTCTAAGTAGGAAGGACGGGAAGTGTGAACGTCTTCAGACTCAGTAGCCTTGGAGTTTTCTGTACGCTCAGCAGTTGTGGTTCTTGTTTACAAGTTTCCTGGTTATAATTCTGGTAAAGTTCACACTCAGTTCATAATGAAGGAACATAGACAAGATGGTGGACTATAGACAACATGGTGATGATATACAAAATGGCGTATAATCATATAAAGGATTATTATAAAAGGTTATATAAAAACATATAACAAGCTGACTTCCCTCACAGGCATGCTGGGAGTTGAAGTTTTGCAACATCTGGAGGGCCGCCAATTTGAGACCCCTGCAGTATAAGATATATATAGATGTCAGATATCCTATGTACATGGATAATATATAGATGTGATATCTGTGTCATTTATTGCTCTGAATTGGCTTCTCTTCTGTGTGAATTCTTATGTCTTTTAAGTGTTGCTTTCTCAGTAAAATATTTCCCGCATTCCGAACATGAAAATGGCTTCTCTACGGTGTGAGTTCTTTGATGATAAACAAAACTTGATTTCCCAGTAAAACATTTTCCACATTCAGAACCTGGAAATGGCTTCTCCCCTGTGTGTTTTTTGATGATAAATAAGACTTAATTTCTTGTTGATATATATTGCTCTAAATTGGCTTCTTCCCTGTGTGAATTCTTTGATGTACAAGAAGGTCTGATTTCTGAGTAAAACATTTCCCACACTCTGCACATGAAAATGGCTTCTCCTCTGTGTGACTTCTTTGATGATGTTGAAGATTTGATTTGTGAGAGAAACATTTCCCACATTCTGCACATGAAAATGGCTTCGCCTCTGTGTGACTTATTTGATGTTGAAGAAGACTTGATTTGTGAGAGAAACATTTTCCACATTCTGAGCATGAAAATGGCTTCTCTCCTGTGTGAGTTCTTTGATGTACAACAAGGTCTGATTTCCGAGTAAAACATTTCCCACACTCTGCACATGAAAATGGCTTCTCCTCTGTGTGACTTCTTTGATGATGTTGAAGAAGATTTGATTTGTGAGAGAAACATTTCCCACATTCTGCACATGAAAATGGCTTCTCCTCTGTGTGACTTCTTTGATGTTGAAGAAGACTTGATTTGTGAGAGAAACATTTCCCACATTCTGAACATAAAAATGGCTTCTCCCCAGTGTGAGTTCTCTGATGTTTAACAAGATATGATTTCCTAATAAAGCATTTTCCACATTCTGAACATGAAAATGGCTTCTCCCCTGTGTGAGTTTTTTGATGTTGAACAAGATTTGTTTTCTTAGTATAGCATTTTCCACATTCTGAGCATGAAAATGGCTTCTCTCCTGTGTGAGTTCTTTGATGTACAACAAGATCTGATTTAAAAGTATAACATTTTCCACATTCTGAACATGAAAATGGCCTCTCCCCTGTGTGAGTTCTTTGATGTCCAATAAGACTTGGCTGCTGAGTAAAACATTTCCCACATTCTGAACATGAAAATGGCTTCTCTCCTGTGTGAGTTCTTTGATGCTGAATAAGATTCGATTTCTGTGTAAAATATTTCCCACATTCTGAGCATGAATATGTTTTTTTTCCTGTGTGATCTTGTTGATGTCCAACACCCCTTCTGTGACCTTTCTGTGATGACTGAGAAGACAGGACCTGTATATAAGGATGAGATGACAGATCTTGGCTGTGAAGGGCTGAGGGTGTATCTGGGATAATGGAATGTTCTTCATATGTATCTTGTGTGATATCATCATCTGCTTTATAATCTGAAGATATAAGATTCTCCTCTGATCTCCTGGTACAAGAATCTGCAGAGAATAACACAGATTTTATTATCAGTATTAACCCCTTAACAACTCGGGAAATTTAAGCTTTCCTCTAAGAGCCAAAACTCTTATTTTGCCATAACATATTTTGCGGCTCCGATCCTTCATTCACTGTGCGGTACAATTATTTCTCAGGTGACTATGATCACAAGGATACTCAGTTTGCATAGTTTTTGTTACGCTTTACTACTTTGTAACCCCTTAAAGGGGCACTCCACTGCTCCAGCGTTCAAAACATTTAGTTACCAACGCTGAGCTCAGGCTGTGGGGGTCGTGATGTCACGGTCACGCCCCTCGTAATGTCAAGCCACGCCCTAACAATGTAAGTCTATTGGAGGGGCGGGCTGCGAGGGAGGGGGATTGGGGGCAGGGATGTGAGACGTCACGAATGCTGGGAGTCAAAGAATGATGGGAGTTGCAGTTACCAACTACAACACCCAGCATGCCCTCATACAGCCTATACCTCTGCAGCAGACCCAAAACTGCGACTACCAGCATGTTGCACCATTACTTTTACTATACTAGTATATGGTGAAACATGCTGGGAGTAGTTCTGGGTTGTATCAGCTGCAGAGCCATAGGCCATATCAGAGAATGCTGGGTGTTGTAGTTTTGGGTTTTATCAGCTGCAGCGCCATAGGCCGTATCAGAGCATGCTGGGTGATGTAGTTAAAAACTTCAGCTCCCAGCATTCCTTGACACAGCTTCTGGCTTTGCAGCCGACCCGAAACTATAACTCCCAGTATTTTGTACCATGACCTATACTACTATATAGTGCAACATGCTGGGAGTTGTAGTTTTGCAACAGGCAGAGAGCCTTAGGTTTCAGATCACTGATTTATAGCATAAAAAATAGCAAATAAAATATTTTAAAAAATAGAAACAAATGTGAAATAGCCCCTCCCCTAATAAAAGTTTTATTACCCCCCCCCCTTCCTTTTCTCATTTTTGGAATAAAATAATGTAATTATTGAAATTATTCACCTCTTTTATTCCTTTATCACAACAAAATCCTGATCAGCTGAGAGGACGGTGGGAGGGTCCTTACCTGCCTCCTCTCCGTCTGATCAGTGTTCTATTACTCCAAGCTTGAAGCAGCAGAGCACTGATAACAATGATCAATGTTATGGCATAGCACTGATCAGTATATACAATCAGAAGATTACATGTAATAGTCCCCTATGGGGGCAGAAAAAAGAAAGTTAATAAATGTGAATAAGCCCCTCCCCTAATAAATGTTTGAATCCCCCCATTTACATTTTTTTAATAAAACAATGTAATTAAAAAAAAAAATCCCATGTGGTATCGATGCGTGCATAAATGTCTGAACGATTAAAAAATAAGTTTATACTCCTAAATACATCCTGCAGGCCCTAGCTACTACAAGGTAAGTACATTGACTATTATTATATTATAAGATAGTACACCAAAAAAGAATAATACCAGCCCAAATTAAGAATCACCAATTATAGGCAAATCAAGCAAATCTTTATAGAAAAAAATACATACATAAAAACATATGTTTACAAGAAGATGGCACAAGAGGATAACACCATGGAAGGCATGTAGGTGGGAAGGAGGTAAGTAGTACTCAGAATCAGTAACAGAACAGATCACTCATGCTGGAGTATACAGTATCAGCACAAAGTGAACAATATAGTAAGCCAGTACCAAGTAGTATGATGAACCTTACCCAAATATATGCCGAACCCCTACATATGTTTCGCTTCCATGGTGTTATCTTCTTGTGCCATCTTCTTTTAAACATATGTTTTAATGAATGTATTTATTTCCATAAAGATTTGCTTGATTTGCCTATAATTGGTGATTCTTATTTTGGGCTAGTATTATTCTTTTTTGGTGTACTAACAAACTGCACGGTCGATGGCGTACACGTAAAAATTACAAAAAGTCCAAAATTGTGCATTTTTGGTCACTTCATATACCATAAAAATATATATGAATTGCGATAAAAAAGTCCCATCAAAACAAAAATGGTACCGATAAAAACTACAGACCAAAAATGACCCTCATACCGCCGCGTATACGGAAATAAGAGTTATGGAGCTCCAGGACGTACATTTACACCCTGAGTATGACCGCAAGCATCAGAGCGGTGCTCGCGTCATACACGCCTGGTCCCGGCTACTGACAGCAGCCAGGAACCCGCCGGTAATGGCCGACATCCGTGATCGCATGATCTGTATTGATCAAGGCATCTGCAGCGGTGCGCATGTTAAACTGTATGATTGGATCGCCTGCAGCGCTGCCGCGGGGATCCGATCATCCATAATGGAGGACAGAGGTCCCTTCACCTTCCTCCATCTCCCGGCGTCTCCTGCTCTGGTCTGAGATCGAGCAGACCAGAGCAGTAGATAGCCGATAATACTGATCAGTGCTATGTCCTATACATAGCACTGAACAGTATTAGCAATCAAAAGATTGCAATAAATAGTCCCCTAGTCGGTGCAGAGACGCGCGACTAAACTAATATGGGGCATGGAACATCTTAGCTATGAGGAGCGATTAAAGGAGTTACAATTGTTTAGTCTTGAGAAGAGACGTTTAAGGGGGGATATGATAAACGTATATAAGTATATAAATGGCCCATACAAAAAATATGGAGAAAAACTGTTCCAGGTTAAACCCCCCCCCCCCCCCCCCCCCAAAGAACGAGGGGGCACTCCCTCCGTCTGGAGAAGAAAAGGTTTAGTCTAAAGGGACACGCCTTCTTTACCGTGAGGACTGTGAATTTATGGAACGGTCTACCTCAGGAACTGGTCACAGCAGGAACAGTTAACAGCCTTAAAACAGGATTAGATACATTCCTGGAACAAAATAACATTAATGCTTATGAAGAAATATAAAACTACATCCCTTCCCCTTATCCCCTTACACCCTTCACTTCAATTCCCTGGTTGGACTTGATGGATGTATGTCTTTTTTCAACCGTACTAACTATGTAAATGTCCGAACTATAAAAATATAATGTTAATTATCCCATACGGTGAACGGCGTAAACGTAAAAAATAAAAAAAAGTAAAAAAATGCAGCTTTTTTTGTCACATTTTATTAAAAATAAATAAATAAAAAGTGATCTAAAAGTTTTATATATGCAAATGTGGTATCGATAAAAAGTACAGATGACAGCGCAAAAAAATTAACCCTCATACCGCCCCATATAGGGAAAAATGAAAAAGTTATAGGTGGTCAAAATAGGGTGATTTTTTATTACTGATTCTGTACAAAAAGTTTAAGATTTCTTTTAAGCGGTACAAAAATATAATGTATCATGGGTATCATTTTAACCCCTTAAGGACCCCTTATTTTTTGCGCCACCAATTCTACTTTGTAGTGACATTAGTCATTTTACCCAAAAATCAACGGTGAAACGGAAAAAAAAATAATTGTGCAACAAAATTGAAGAAAAAACACCATTTTGGGGGGTTCCGTTTCTACACCGTGCATATTTCGGTAAAAATGACACCTTCTCTTAATTCTGTAGGTCCATACGGTTAAAAATGATCCCCTACTTTTGGGGTTTGATTTTGTCACACTTCTGAATAAAATCATAACTACATGCAGGAAAATGTATACGTTTAAAAATGTCCTCTTCTGACTCCTATAACTTTTTTATTTTTCCACGTACAGGGCGGTATGAGGACTCATTTTTTGCGCCGTGATCTGAAGTTTTTATCGGTACCATTTTTGGTTTGATCGCACTTTTTGATCACTTTTTATTCATTTCTTAATGGTATAAAAAGTGACCAAAATACACTTTTTTGGAATTTGGAATTTTTTTACGTGTACGCCATTGACCGTGCGGTTTAATTAACAATATATTTTTATAGTTCGGACATTTACGCACGCGGCGATACCACATATGTTTATTTTTATTTACACTGTTTTATTTTTTTTTATGGGAAAAGGGGGGTGATTCAAACTTTCATTAGGGAAGGGGTTAAATGACCTTTATTAACACTTTTTTTTTAACTTTTTTTTTTGCAGTGTTATAGGTCCCATAGGGACCTATAACACTGCACACGCTGATCTCTCATCCTGATCACAGGCGTGTATTAACACGCCTGTGATCAGTGTTATGGGCGCTTGACTGCTCCTGCCTGGATCTCCAGCACGGAGCAGTCATTCGTCGATCGGACACCGAGGAGGCAGGTAAGAGCCCTCCCGGTGTCCTGTAAGCTGTTCGGGATGCTGCGATTTCATAGCTGCGGTCCCAAACAGCCCGACTGAGCATCTGGGATACTTTCACTTTCGCTTCAGATGCGGCGGTCAGCTTTGATCGCCGCGTCTGAAGGGTTAATACAGGGCATCACCGCGATCGGTGATGTCCTGTATTAGCCGTGGGTCCCGGCCGTTGATGGCCACCGGGACCGCCGCAATATGACACAGGGTCACCATGTGACCCCCCAGCATATCGGGGGAGATGGCCCAGGACGCAAATATACGTCCTGCGTCGTTAAGGAGTTAATCGTATTGACCCACAGAATAAAGAACATGTAATTTTTACCGTAAAGTGTACAGTGCGAAAACAAAACCTTCCAAAATGTGCAAAATTGTGGTTTTCATTTAAATTTCCTCCCTAAGAAATAGTTTTTTGGGTTCGCCGTATATTTTATGGTAAAACGAGAGATGTCATTACAAAGTACAATTGGTGACGCAAAAAACAAGCCCTTATATGGGTCTGTAGATGGAAATATATAAGAGTTACGGATTTTAGAAGGCGAGGAGGAAAAAACGAAAACGCTAAAATAAAATTGCCCTGGTCCTTAAGGTTAAAATGGGCTTGGTCCTTAAGGGGTTAAACATATTAATGTTGGTCCATGAATTTTTTTAAGTAGTAAAATTTAAATAAAACCTATTTAACTTGGGTATCCTTATAACCGTATGGACCTACAGAATAAAGATAAGGTGGTATTTTTACTGAAAAGTGCACTGCGTAGGAACGGAAGCCCCCAAAAGTTACAAATTGTCGATTTTTTATTTACACACAAACAATTTTTTTGTTTTGCCGCAGATTATGTTATAAAATAATTGATAGTGACGCAAAAAACAACAAGCCTCATATGGGTCTGTAGGTGCAAAAGTGAACGCATTATGATTTTTAGAAGGGGAGAAGGAAAAAAATGAAAGTGCCAAAAACAAGAACTTCCTGTGTATTATACAGCAGCTGATAAGTACTGGAAGGATTAGGATTTTATAATAGAACTAATTTACAAATCTGTATAATTTTATGGCACCAGATGATTTTTTTTAAATATTTTTCCACCGGAGTACCCCTTTAAGGTGAAAATGGGCTTAACCCCTCTAGGACTCAGCGTTTTTCCACTTTCGTTTTTCTCTCCTCACCTTTTAAAAATTTTGCACCTACAGACCCATAATAGGCTTGTTTTTTGTGCCACCAATTGTACTTTGTAATTTCAACAATCATTTTACCCAAAAATCTATGGTGAAACCAAGAAAAAAAACGCCATTTTGTAACTTTTGGGGCTTCCGTTTCTATACAGTAAATTTTTCGGTAAATATGACACCTTCTCTTTATTCTGTAGGTCCATACGATTAACATGATACCCTACTTTTTTTTTTTTTAATCATTATTTAGAATTTGCAGCTTACAAAATAAGGGAGTAACTCCTCCTGTCAGATATTCAATAGAGATGAGCGAACTTACAGTAAATTCGATTCGTCACGAACTTCTCGGCTCGGCAGTTGATGACTTATCCTGCGTAAATTAGTTCAGCTTTCCGCTGCTCCGGTGGGCTGGCAAAGGTGGATACATTCCTAGGAAAGAGTCTCCTAGGACTGTATCCACCTTTTCCAGCCCACCGGAGCAGCGGAAAGCTGAACTAATTTATGCAGGAAAGGTCATCAACTGCCGAGCCGAGAAGTTCGTGATGAATCGAATTTACTGTAAGTTCGCTCATCTCTAATATTCAACATTATACATTAAAGGGGTTATCCAGGAAAAAACTTTTTTTATATATCAACTGGCTCCAGAAAGTTAAACTGATTTGAAAATTACTTCTATTAAAAAATCTTAATCCTTTCAGTACTTATGAGCTTCTGAAGTTAAGGTTGTTCTTTTCTGTCTAAGTAATCTCTGATGACACGTGTCTCGGGAACCGCCCAGTTTAGAAGAGGCTTGCTATGGGGATTTGCTTCTAAACTGGGCGGTTCCCGAGACGCGTGTTTTATATATATATATATATTATATATATATATATATATATATATATATATAAAAGGTTTTTCCTGGATAACCTCTTTAACTATGTCGGGCAGCTCCATAATAAATGTATCTCATCTGCTTTTTCTGAATCCCATCTATTGCAGTTGCTCGTCCTTCTTATACCCATCTTTTCCATAAAACATGGAGTATAATAGAGTCTATATACAATATTAAATTGTGTTAATCTATGATATAAGTTTGGGGATACCTTATTAATATTATTTCGTACATTATCCCAATTTATTATTTTACTTGAATCAATCTCCTCTCGCCATTGCTGGGAACTCCTATGGACCAGTTTATTTTTAGGCAAGTTTATTACGACTTTATACCCATATGATTTACCCTTTTCCCTAATTTTCCCATCCATAATGTCCCTTATAATCTCAGGATAATTGAGTGAATATAACCTCCTTTGTCAATAAATTCAAGAAACGCTTTTTTCAAACCAGCGTATTCCAGCCATCCGCCCTCTTTTATATTAAATTCTTCTTTCAATTCCGTTCATTTCTTGAAATGACTTCTCTCCCAAATATCTTTTATTCTAACGCCCCTTATACTTCTCAATAAACTTAACTTTCCCACCTCTTCCAATTCGGGTATATTTAAATAGTCCAGTAGTAGTGCCTCGTCCATTATCCCTTTTATTTCCATCTCATTCCTAATTATGTTTGGACCAGACTCTTACCCATCAACAACCTCTTCCATTCACCTTCTTCTATCTTCCCTGACTCTAACAGCTGAAAGATATCTGGGAACTCGCACCGGACAATACAAAACCACAGAAAGCAGATTCTCTCCAATTGGCCAAAAAATAAACTTTACAAGTTTATACAAGTATTTTTTGGCAGGACAAGTTTATGTTTTGACCAATTGGAGAGATTTCTGTGGTTTTGTATTGTCCGGTGTGAGTTCCCAGATATCTTTCAGCTGTTAGAGTCAGGGAAGATAGAAGAAGGTGAATGGAAGAGGTTGTTGATGGGTAAGAGTCTGGTCCAAACATGGAGAGTAATTAGGAATGAGATGGAAATAAAAGGGATAATGGACGAGGCACTACTACTGGACAATTTATCTATACCCGAATTGGAAGAGGTGGGAAAGATAAGTTTATTGAGAAGTACAAGGGGCTTTAGAATGATTCCTACTTATATAGATTTGATTTTGTCTTCTGGTAAAAATTATATTTACATGCACAAAAATTAATATGTTTAAAATTGTCATCTTCTGACCCCTATTAAACTTTTTTATTTTTCTGCGTACAGGGCAGTATGAGGGCTCATTTCCTGCGCCGTGATCTGAAGTTTTTATCGGTACTGTTTTTGTTTTGATCTGACTTTTTGATCGCTTTTAATACATTTTTAATGGTATAAAAAGTGCCTATAAATACACTATTTTGGAATTTTTTTACGTGTACGCCATTGACGATATATTTTTATAGTTCGGACATTTACGCACGCGTCGATACCAGTCAGGCTGTCGGCGATCAGACTGACTGAGCTGCCGGGTAGCATATTTTAAAATTTTTGATGCAGCAATCGTCTTTAATCACCGCGTCGAAAGGGTTATAACCGGGCATCACCGTGATTAGTGATGTCCGGTATTAGCCACCGATCCTGGTCGTTGCTAGGTGCCGGGCCCGACCTGCGTGACCCCGCGTTATAGCATGGGAGTGGGCGCACCCTGCGTCCTTAAGGGTTTAAGGTGATAGTTGTCTGTGAACAGGTGTTTTATTCAGTATCAGTACGGTAGTATTATCCCGTCACTATATGGTAGTAATGGTAGTGGTCATGGTGCAGTGTAATCATTCATCCCTTGTATAGTGGTGATATTGGTCTGTGTACAGGGGTTTTATTCAGTATCAGTACGGTAGTATTATCCCGTCATTATATGGTAGTTATGGTAGTGGTCATGGTGCAGTGTAATCATTCATCCCTTGTATAGTGGATGGTGCAGTGTAATCATTCATCCCTTGTATAGTGGTGATATTGGTCTGTGTACAGGGGTTTTATTCAGTATCAGTACAATAGTATTATTCAGTCTGGATTAGTTTGACTCTTTCAGATGATTTTGAACCAGGAGGCATGGGAGGTGAGGGAGGCATGGGAGGTGAGGGAGGCATGGGGGATGAGTTAGGCATGGGAGATGAGGGAGGTGAGGGAGGCATGGGAGGTGAGGGAGACATGGGAGGTGAATGAGACATAGGAGGTGAGGGAGGGCATGGGAGGTGAGAGGGGGCATGGGAGGTGAGAGGGGGCATGGGAGGTGAGAGGGGGCATGGGAGGTGAGGGAAGCATGGGAGGTGAGGGAGGCATGGGAGGTGAGGGAGGCATGGTGGGTGAGGGAGGCATGGGGGGTGAGGGAGGCATGGGGGGTGAGGGAGGCATGGGGGATGAGGGAGGCATGGGAGGTGAGGGAGACATGGGAGGTGAGGGGGGCATGGAGGGTGAGGGGGGGCATGGAGGGTGAGGGGGGGCATGGAGGGTGAGGGGGAGCATGGGAGGTGAGGGAGGGCATGGGAGGTGAATGAGACATGGGAGGTGAGGGGGGCATGGGAGGCATGGGAGGTGAGGGAGGGCATGGGAGGTGAGAGGGGGCATGGGAGGTGAGGGAGGGCATGGGAGGTGAGGGAGGCATGGCAGGTGAGGGAGGCATGGCAGGTGAGGGAGGGCATAGGAGGTGAGGGAGACAAGGGAGGCATGGGGGTGAGGGAGGCATGGGAGGTGGGGGGAGAAACGGGAGGTGGGGGGAGACATGGGAGGCATGGGAGGTGGGGGGAGAAACGGGAGGTGAGGGGAAACACGGGAGGTGAGGTAGACATGGGAGGTGAGGAAGACTCGGGAGGTGAGGGAGGCACGGGGGGGTGAGGGAGGCATGGAAGGGCATCAAAGGCGAGGCGACAATCTGACAGAAGGCCTCCTCAAGCGGTTCCCAAATGGTGATCTCTCTCTCTCTCTCTCTCTGAACCTAGGGTCAATTAGGATGATGAAAGACAAAAGTTCCTCGAGATCTCTGACCACAATCTCATCTTGTATAATATCGGAGAATCAACGAGAGAACGTGTCCACCAGCGCTTCCTTATCCCAGCACACTTCTGCTGCTAGAATACAGAACTCTATTGAATTCTTGGCCACAGTTCTCGTCCCCTGTTACATGGACATGAGTTGCTCTGCCGCAGAGGGAGAACGGACAGGAAAATTAAAGGGGTACTCCACTGCCCCAGCATTCGGACATTTAGGTCAAAACACTGGGTGTGGGCTGCGGGGGTCATGATGTCACACCATACCCCCTCAGTGCAAGTCTATGGGAGCGGGTGTGATGGCCTCGTACACATAAGGATATTTCTTGTCCATATTCCAGTTGTAGTATCACATTAGTTTGCATTTTGGGTGAATAGAAGAATATACAGAAGAGACAGGACAGAGAGATTAAAGAATTCTACACAATTATTACAGCAGAAGAATCTGTGACTCTGCTCTATATTAAGTTGTTACTACTCACCTGGGTGGTTACCTGTAGGAATGTCCTCCTTATACTGGTCATCACCGCTCACATTTGTCTCTTCTTCTTCTTCCTTTATGACTGTAGCATTAATATTGTTCAGATCTTTTCCTGTCGGAATGTCCTCGTTATACTGCTCATGGCCGCTCACATCTGTCTCTTCTTCTTCCTTTATGTCTGTAGTATTAATATAGATCAGCTCTTTCCCTGTAGGAATATCCTCCTTATACTGCTCATCACCGCTCACATCTGTCTCTTCTTCCTTTATGTCTGTAGCATTAATATAGATCAGATCTTTTCCTGTAGGAATGTTCTCCTTATACTGCTCATCACCACTCACATCTGTCTCTGGAGCATTAATATTATTCAGATCTTCTCCCTGAGTCATAAAATGTGGAAGAAATATTGTAAAAGTCATCAGACAGTAGGAGAAGTCACGTGGGATGTTATAGATGAGCAGGAGATGAGGAGTCATGGAGGGTGAGGGGACTGACCACAAGAGCTTCACAGCCCTTCTACAGATCATAGGGAATATCTCCATCTACCTGAACATCCTGTGGAAGAAGAGGACGGGGACACCTCTCTGGTGCTGTTCTCTTACTGGATCTGACTGTAGGGAACACATACAGAGACTGAATTCATTCTTTACATATAAATAATGAGAGGACGTGTGTATATAGTCATGTCTATTACCTGGTGATGTGAGGGGCTGCTGATCCTCCATCATGACCTGATCCTTGTACTGATCCTTGTGTCCTTCTACATACTCCCAATTCTCCAGGGAGGAATGGACTGCCACGTCCTGACACCTTATAGGAACCTGACACACAATGATACAGTCATCACCCCGACCCCTCCAGTGGTGTTACTGTATAATGTCCCAGCATTCCCAGCAGTGTCACCTCTCCAATCATCACCAGACCCCTCCATTACTGTATAATGTCCCAGCATTCCCAGCAGTGTCACCTCTCCAGTCATCACCAGACCCCTCCATTACTGTATAATGTCCCAGCAGTGTCACCTCTCAGTCATCACCAGACCCCTCCATTACTGTATAATGTCCCAGCAGTGTCACCTCTCCAGTCATCACCAGACCCCTCCATTACTGTATAATGTCCCAGCATTCCCAGCAGTGTCATCTCTCCAGTCATCACCAGACCCCTCCATTACTGTATAATGTCCCAGCATTCCCAGCAGTGTCACCTCTCCAGTCATCACCAGACCCCTCCATTACTGTATAATGTCCCAGCATTCCCAGCAGTGTCACCTCTCCAGTCATCACCAGACCCCTCCATTACAGTATAATGTCCCAGCAGTGTCACCTCTCCAGTCATCACCAGACCCCTCCATTACTGTATAATGTCCCAGCAGTGTCACCTCTCCAGTCATCACCAGACCCCTCCATTACTGTATAATGTCCCAGAAGTGTCACCTCTCCAGTCATCACCAGACCCCTCCATTACTGTATAATGTCTCAGCAGGGTCACCTCTCCAGTCATCACCAGACCCCTCCATTACTGTATAATGTCCCAGCAGTGTCACCTCTCCAGTCATCACCAGACCCCTCCATTACTGTATAATGTCCCAGCAGTGTCACCTCTCCAGTCATCACCAGACCACTCCATTACTGTATAATGTCCCAGCAGTTTCACCTCTCCAGTCATCACCAGACCCCTCCATTACTGTATAATGTCCCAGCAGTGTCACCTCTCCAGTCATCACCAGACCCCTCCATTACTGTATAATGTCCCAGCATTCCCAGCAGTGTCACCTCTCCAGTCATCACCAGACCCCTCCATTACTGTATAATGTCCCAGCAGTGTCACCTCTCCAGTCATCACCGGACTCCTCCATTACTGTATAATGTCCCAGCGGTGTCACCTCTCCAGTCATCACCAGACCCCTCCATTACTGTATAATGTCCCAGCATTCCCAGCAGTGTCACCTCTCCAGTCATCACCAGACCCCTCCATTACGGTATAATGTCCCAGCAGGGTCACCTCTCCAGTCATCACCAGACCCCTCCATTACTGTATAATGTCCCAGCAGTGTCACCTCTCCATTCATCACCAGACCCCTCCATTACTGTATAATGTCCCAGCAGTGTCACCTCTCCAGTCATCACCAGACCCCTCCATTACTGTATGATGTCCCAGCAGTGTCACCTCTCCAGTCATCACCAGACCCCTCCATTACTGTATAATGTCCCAGCAGTGTCACCTCTCCAGTCATCACCAGACCCCTCCATTACTGTATAATGTCCCAGCAGGGTCACCTCTCCAGCCATCACCAGACCCCTCCATTACTGTATAATATCCCAGCAGGGTCACCTCTCCAGTCATCACCAGACCCCTCCATTACTGTATAATGTCCCAGCAGTGTCACCTCTCCAGTCATCACCAGACCCCTCCATTACTGTATAATGTCCCAGCAGTGTCACCTCTAGTCATCACCAGACCCCTCCATTACTGTATAATGTCCCAGCAGTGTCACCTCTCCAGTCATCACCAGACCCCTCCATTACTGTATAATGTCCCAGCAGTGTCACCTCTCCAGTCATCACCAGACCCCTCCATTACTGTATAATGTCCCAGCAGTGTCACCTCTCCAGTCATCACCAGACCCCTCCATTACTGTATAATGTCCAGCAGTGTCACCTCTCCAGTCATCACCAGACCCCTCCATTACTGTATAATGTCCCAGCAGTGTCACCTCTCCAGTCATCACCAGACCCCTCCATTACTGTATAATGTCCCAGCAGTGTCACCTCTCCAGTCATCACCGGACTCCTCCATTACTGTATAATGTCCCAGCAGTGTCACCTCTCCAGTCATCACCAGACCCCTCCATTACTGTATAATGTCCCAGCATTCCCAGCAGTGTCACCTCTCCAGTCATCACCAGACCCCTCCATTACTGTATAATGTCCCAGCATTCCCAGCAGTGTCACCTCTCCAGTCATCACCAGATCCCTCCATTACTGTATAATGTCCCAGCAGTGTCACCTCTCCAGTCATCACCAGACTCCTCCATTACTATATAATGTCCCAGCAGTGTCACCTCTCCAGTCATCGCCAGACCCCTCCATTACTGTATAATGTCCCAGCAGGGTCACCTCTCCAGTCATCACCAGACCCCTCCATTACTGTATAATGTCCCAGCATTCCCAGCTGTGTCACCTCTCCAGTCATCACCAGACCCCTCCATTACTGTATAATGTCCCAGCAGTGTCACCTCTCCAGTCATCACCAGACCCCTCCATTACTGTATAATGTCCCAGCAGTGTCACCTCTCCAGTCATCACCAGACCCCTCCATTACTGTATAATGTCCCAGCATTCCCAGCTGTGTCACCTCTCCAGTCATCACCAGACCCCTCCATTACTGTATAATGTCCCAGCTGTGTCACCTCTCCAGTCATCACCAGACCCCTCCATTACTGTATAATGTCCCAGCAGTGTCACCTCTCCAGTCATCACCAGACCCCTCCATTACTGTATAATGTCCCAGCAGTGTCACCTCTCCAGTCATCACCAGACCCCTCCATTACTGTATAATGTCCCAGCAGTGTCACCTCTCCAGTCATCACCAGACCCCTCCATTACTGTATAATGTCCCAGCAGTGTCACCTCTCCAGTCATCACCAGACCCCTCCATTACTGTATAATGTCCCAGCAGTGTCACCTCTCCAGTCATCACCAGACCCCTCCATTACTGTATAATGTCCCAGCATTCCCAGCGGTGTCACCTCTCCAGTCATCACCAGACCCCTCCATTACTGTATAATGTCCCAGCAGTGTCACCTCTCCAGTCATCACCAGACCCCTCCATTACTGTATAATGTCCCAGCAGTGTCACCTCTCCAGTCATCACCAGACCCCTCCATTACTGTATAATGTCCCAGCATTCCCAGCAGTGTCACCTCTCCAGTCATCACCAGACCCCTCCATTACTGTATAATGTCCCAGCAGTGTCACCTCTCCAGTCATCACCAGACCCCTCCATTACTGTATAATGTCCCAGCAGTGTCACCTCTCCAGTCATCACCAGACCCCTCCATTACTGTATAATGTCCCAGCAGTGTCACCTCTCCAGTCATCACCAGACCCCTCCATTACTGTATAATGTCCCAGCAGTGTCACCTCTCCAGTCATCACCAGACCCCTCCATTATTGTATAATGTCTCAGCAGTGTCACCTCTCCAGTCATCACCAGACCCCTCCATTACTGTATAATGTCCCAGCAGTGTCACCTCTCCAGTCATCACCAGACCCCTCCATTACTGTATAATGTCCCAGCAGGGTCACCTCTCCAGTCATCACCAGACCCCTCCATTACTGTATAATGTCCCAGCAGGGTCACTTCTCCAGTCATCACCAGACCCCTCCATTACTGTATAATGTCCCAGCAGTGTCACCTCTCCAGTCATCACCAGACCCCTCCATTATTGTATAATGTCTCAGCAGTGTCACCTCTCCAGTCATCACCAGACCCCTCCATTACTGTATAATGTCCCAGCAGTGTCACCTCTCCAGTCATCACCAGACCCCTCCATTACTGTATAATGTCCCAGCAGGGTCACCTCTCCAGTCATCACCAGACCCCTCCATTACTGTATAATGTCCCAGCAGGGTCACCTCTCCAGTCATCACCAGACCCCTCCATTACTGTATAATGTCCCAGCAGTGTCACCTCTCCAGTCAGCAGCTCCATCATCTTGTTGATGAGTTCTCGGATCTTCTGTTCGTCCATTTCCTCATATATCAGGGAGTGAGGTGGGGTCCCCGGTATTGGGCTCAGGGTTCTTCCCCATCCTTCACACACAAGGGCCCGACAGTGCAAACTAGAGGACTTCTTCACTACTGTGTAATCCTGTGTATGGAGAGACACATTAATATCACTAAATACATTCCCAGAATCCCTCACCTCTCCAGTCATATCCATCTGTTATTACATAGATAAGAATGAGGTCATGTGACATCACTCCCAGAATCCCTCACCTCTCCAGTCATATCCATCTGTTATTACATAGATAAGAATGAGGTCATGTGACATCACTCCCAGAATCCCTCACCTTTTCAGTCATATCATCTGTTATTACATAGATAAGAATTAGGTCATGTGACATCACTCCCAGAATCCCTCACCTCTCCGGTCATATCCATCTGTTATTACATAGATAAGAATGAGGTCATGTGATATCACTCCCAGAATCCCTCACCTCTCCAGTCATATCAATATGTTATTACATAGATAAGAATGAGGTCATGTGACATCACTCCCAGAATCCCTCACCTCTCCAGTCATATCCATCTGTTATTACATAGATAAGAATGAGGTCATGTGACATCACTCCCAGAATCCCTCACCTCTCCAGTAAGCCGGAAGAGTATCTGTAGGGTGAGGTTTATGATCCTGTCGGCCATCTTGTTCCTGTCTCTCTCCATGGTTGATGGGTCATCCAGGAGAATTCTCTTATATAGAAGATATCAGCAGAGGATCCTGGATTGGAGAAACCTGAAGGGAAGAAGAGGAGACGATGAGAAATGGCGGCTGCTAATAGAAACAACAACAGAGAAAGAGACAAATACACAGAAAGTTCTGGATCTTGTGATCTTCTTCCTTAAGTCATAAAACCTTGTGTACCTGAAGGGGTTAATAGTAATGTCCCCTCCCCCAGCGCTCCTGATGTCACCACAACCGTATATACCTCCACCTGCAGACTGTACAGGAGCCGTGTGCTTACAGGACCTGCGATGATGTCACCGTCATGTGATCAGTCACATGGAGGAGGAGGAGTCACATGATCAGGGGCTGCTGCTCTAGGCTCCTCTGCTCAGTGTATGCAGGACTCTGCTGTGCTGGTTGTGATCGCTGCTGGATGAGCTGAAGTTATGTGTATGCAGCAGAGCTGTGTGTGTGTGATGTGCGTGGTGCAGAGCTGTGTATGTGTGTGTTATATATGTCTGCAGCAGAGCTGTGTGTAATGTGCATGTAGCTGAGCTGTATGTGTACACAGTAGAGCTGTATATGTGTAATGTACATGTAGCTGAGCTGTATGTGTACACAGTAGAGCTGTATATGTGTAATGTGCATGTAGCTGAGCTGTATGTGTACACAGTAGAGCTGCATATGTGTAATGTGCATGTAGCTGAGCTGTATGTGTACACAGTAGAGCTGTATATGTGTAATGTACATGTAGCTGAGCTGTATGTGTACACAGTAGAGCTGTATATGTGTAATGTACATGTAGCTGAGCTGTATGTGTACACAGTAGAGCTGTATATGTGTAATGTACATGTAGCTGAGCTGTATGTGTACACAGTAGAGCTGTATATGTGTAATGTGCATGTAGCTGAGCTGTATGTGTACACAGTAGAGCTGCATATGTGTAATGTGCATGTAGCTGAGCTGTATGTGTACACAGTAGAGCTGTGTGTAATGTGCATGTAGCTGAGTTGTATGTGTACACAGTAGAGCTGTATATGTGTAATGTACATGTAGCTGAGCTGTATGTGTACACAGTAGAGCTGTATATGTGTAATGTACATGTAGCTGAGCTGTATGTGTACACAGTAGAGCTGTATATGTGTAATGTGCATGTAGCTGAGCTGTATGTGTACACAGTAGAGCTGTATATGTGTAATGTACATGTAGCTGAGCTGTATGTGTACACAGTAGAGCTGTATATGTGTAATGTACATGTAGCTGAGCTGTATGTGTACACAGTAGAGCTGTATATGTGTAATGTACATGTAGCTGAGCTGTACGTGTACACAGTAGAGCTGTA
Organism: Hyla sarda; assembly: GCF_029499605.1. NCBI lineage: Eukaryota > Metazoa > Chordata > Amphibia > Anura > Hylidae > Hyla > Hyla sarda. Next base: position 176,375 of record NW_026610650.1, read on the forward strand.
TATGTGTAATGTGCATGTAGCTGAGCTGTACGTGTACACAGTAGAGCTGTATATGTGTAATGTACATGTAGCTGAGCTGTATGTGTTCACAGTAGAGCTGTATATGTGTAATGTACATGTAGCTGAGCTGTATGTGTACAGTAGAGCTGTGTGTAATGTGCATGTAGCTGAGCTGTATGTGTACACAGTAGAGCTGTATATGTGTAATGTGCATGTAGCTGAGCTGTATGTGTACACAGTAGAGCTGTATATGTGTAATGTACATGTAACTGAGCTGTATGTGTACACAGTAGAGCTGTATATGTGTAATGTACATGTAGCTGAGCTGTATGTGTACAGAGTAGAGCTGTATATGTGTAATGTACATGTAGCTGAGCTGTATGTGTACACAGTAGAGCTGTATATGTGTAATGTACATGTAGCTGAGCTGTATATGTGTAATGTGCATGTAGCTGAGCTGTATGTGTACACAGTAGTGCTGTATATGTGTAATGTACATGTAGCTGAGCTGTATGTGTACACAGTAGTGCTGTATATGTGTAATGTGCATGTAGCTGAGCTGTATGTGTACACAGTAGAGCTGTATATGTGTAATGTACATGTAGCTGGGCTGTATGTGTACACAGTAGTGCTGTATATGTGTAATGTGCATGTAGCTGAGCTGTATGTGTACACAGTAGAGCTGTATATGTGTAATGTGCATGTAGCTGAGCTGTATGTGTACACAGTAGAGCTGTATATGTGTAATGTACATGTAGCTGAGCTGTATGTGTACACAGTAGAGCTGTATATGTGTAATGTACATGTAGCTGAGCTGTATGTGTACACAGTAGAGCTGTATATGTGTAATGTACATGTAGCTGAGCTGTATGTGTACACAGTAGTGCTGTACATGTGTAATGTACATGTAGCTGAGCTGTATGTGTACACAGTAGAGCTGTACATGTGTAATGTACATGTAGCTGAGCTGTATGTGTACACAGTAGAGCTGTATATGTGTAATGTACATGTAGCTGAGCTGTATGTGTACACAGTAGAGCTGTATATGTGTAATGTACATGTAGCTGAGCTGTATGTGTACACAGTAGAGCTGTATATGTGTAATGTACATGTAGCTGAGCTGTGTGTACACAGTAGAGCTGTATATGTGTAATGTACATGTAGCTGAGCTGTATGTGTACACAGTAGAGCTGTATATGTGTAATGTACATGTAGCTGAGCTGTATGTGTACAGTAGAGCTGTATATGTGTAATGTGCATGTAGCTGAGCTGTATGTGTACACAGTAGTGCTGTATATGTGTAATGTACATGTAGCTGAGCTGTATGTGTACACAGTAGAGCTGTATATGTGTAATGTACATGTAGCTGAGCTGTATGTGTACACAGTAGAGCTGTATATGTGTAATGTACATGTAGCTGAGCTGTATGTGTACACAGTAGAGCTGTATATGTGTAATGTGCATGTAGCTGAGCTGTATGTGTACACAGTAGAGCAGTATATGTGTAATGTGCATGTAGCTGAGCTGTATGTGTACACAGTAGAGCTGTATATGTGTAATGTGCATGTAGCTGAGCTGTATGTGTACACAGTAGAGCTGTATATGTGTAATGTACATGTAGCTGAGCTGTATGTGTACACAGTAGAGCTGTATATGTGTAATGTGCATGTAGCTGAGCTGTATGTGTACACAGTAGAGCTGTATATGTGTAATGTGCATGTAGCTGAGCTGTATGTGTACACAGTAGAGCTGTATATGTGTAATGTACATGTAGCTGAGCTGTATGTGTACACAGTAGTGCTGTATATGTGTAATGTACATGTAGCTGAGCTGTATGTGTACACAGTAGAGCTGTATATGTAATATACATGTAGCCCTAGGACATCCACAGGTTCCAGTCTCCTTAGGAGCTCCCTGGGTAATTCCTTACTTACCGGCCACTTTAGTTTCTTGGGGGGTGGCGGGAGGGAGTTTTAGTAGTTGTGATTTAGTCTTCTTTGGTGTTCTTTTAACGCCCATAGCAGTTGTATTTAGGGTCTAGGTCTGCACTGTGTCAGGGACTAACAATTTTCTCCGTCCCGATTAGTGTTAGACAGGGTGTTTTTGGGAATGTTTATATTAAGCTTGTTATGCTTTGCTGCTTGTGTTTTGTTGGTTGGTGTTTGTGCTCTGTTTGTCTTTTTGTGGTATGTGTGGTCCTGGTGCTCCGTCCTTCTTCTTCCTGGCCTTCCTTTGCTTCCTTCTGCTGATATAATTGGTTGTGAGTAGTGATTGGGACGTTAAGGGTTTTTAGCTGGAACCTCCGGGGACTTAACTCCAAGTTCAAGAGGGCCTTATGTTTTTAGACTTTGTGAAACGCCAGTCTCCCCATACTATCTGCTTACAGGAGACTCACATCACGGGACAGAAGGTTCTCGCCCTGTAGAGTGCATGGATGGCTCAGGGTTACCGTGCTTCCTATTCTAGTTATACCAGGGGTGTCTCAGTTTAGTTACAAAGTCCTTGCCCTTGGTGGTTTCCCAGGTAGCCTGTGATCACTTTGGGAGGTTTGTCATTTTGCATTGTTCTCTGGGCTCCTTCTCATTTATTCTTCTATTGCTAACAAAATTTTGTCTTTTCCCTCTGATCCTGTTTTACTTGTAGGAGATTTTAATGTTGTTCCTGATCCTCGCTCCACTGCTATTGACCCTGGTTCTTCATCTTTTATATTTTGTGCAAGGCGTTGGGCTTGACTGACCTCTGGAGGTGGAAATATCCCACGTCTTCTGCTTTCTCCTTTTACTCTGCTGCCCATAGATCCTTCTCCCGCATTGATCTGGCTCTGGCCTCCGAGGATCTCCTCCAGGCAGTAAGAGATGTTTTCTACACCACTAGGGGGATCTCAGACCACTCTGCTGTATTGTTAGTTCTCAATCTAGGTCTTAGTTCCCCTCCCGTATTTTGCGCATGCACCCTGGTTGGCTAAGGGCTGAGGCAGTGGTGGAGGCTTTAGGGGTTGCCCATAGTAAGTACTGGGAGCATAATGCTTCTTATCCTGATCCTCTAGTTCAGTGGGATGCTTATAAGGCTAGGATTGGGGGCACTTTTATAGCGGGGGTAGCGGGAGCTTAGGTCGGCCACGAAGAATACGTTGTTTCAAGATGTTAGTGCTTTTGAGGTGGCTTATATTCGGGATCCTACACAATATCTCTGCTGGTTGTCCAGAAGGATAGGATTCAATTGAATTTTGCAAATACGGAAGCAGCGCTTTTTGCATTCGGGGATAAGAATGGGAAGCTACCTAGCGTACCTAGCAAAGGCTAGTCGCCCTGCCGCTTCTATTCCTTGTATTAAGGGGTTAGATGGTTCCATATTGTCTGACCCTCAGTTAATCAACTCTATCTTTAGGGATTTCTACTCCTCCCAATATTCTGCTCCTTCTAGACCCTGTCAGGGGGAACTTCTGTTTTTTCTACAGAACCTATCCCTCCCAAAGCTTAGTCGTACTCAGGCAAATGCGTTAGATACCCCTTTTACGTTGGAGGTGGTGAAACAGGCTATTAGGGAGCTTCCCAGTGGGAAGACCCTGGGTTTGGACGGGCTCATAGGTGATTGGTATGGGATGAACAAGGAGCGTTTGGCCCCTATACTCCTTCAATTATTTCATTCGGTGGCTGAGGCTGACTACCTTCCGGACTCTGATAGTGGTACTCCATAAGCCTGGGAAGGATCCGTTGCTACCTGACGTTACAGACCTATCTCCCTATTAAATGTTGATATTAAGATCTTTGCTAAAATACTGGCTTCTCGCCTGTATGGGGTCATTGGCTCTATCGTTCATCCTGACCAAACCGGGTTCATGCCGGGCAGGGCTACTGATGTTAACGTGAATATCGCAGCGGTGGGGGAAGACTTTCCTACAGGGATGGTGTTTAGTCTAGATATTTATAAGGCATTTGATTCTGTACTGTGGCCATATCTCTGGGAAATCTTGTCATATGGAAGACAAAAAAAGAGAACACGGAGTGCCTCATAGAATATTATCCTTCGTTAGAAAACAGCTATATGATGTATATAAACAGGGTGCTCACCTGTATAGGTTGTGGGTTAGCCACAACACTATTATACGTTAATCCCTCTACGGGGGGAAGGCCAGGAACATGCAGCACGGAGACTAAGACCGGGTTGGACTAGACATATGTAGACAAGGAAAAAGTAAAAAAAGGGCTCCAGTTGCGCAATAAGTCCCCTTAAGTGCTATAAATGCACTAGTCAGTCATGTAGAGTAAAAAAGCTACATTTATTAGTCCATAACAAGCGCTTTCGGAGTCTGAACAACTCCTTCTTTAGGTTCAAAGACTATGATACACAAAACTCTAAATACAGAATATATACACATACACATTCATAAAACAGCGGAAATAAAAACAATTAGTGTGCACCTTAATCACGGCATTCACATGTATTGCGGCGTCCGCATGTATCCGCAATTCGCCGGAAGTGTGCTAGAGAAGGAGGAACTACGGAAGTTACATCACTACTCAATCATAGCAAAAATTGAAGTCTCATTGTATTCGCACCACTGTCATGTTTTTTTGTATATTCCAAATATAGTGGTGCGAATACAATGAGACACCATTGTCGTGTGGATTCATATACTTTTTAAGGCATTTTGAGAATCATGTAAATTTTTGCTATGATTGAGTAGTGATGTAACTTCCGTAGTTCCTCCTTCTCTAGCACACTTCTGGTGAATTGTGGATGCATGCGGACGCCGCAATACATGTGAATGCCGTGATTAAGGTGCACACTAATGAATTGTTTTTATTTCTGCTGTTTTCTGAATGTGTATGTGTATATATTCTGTATTTAGAGTTTTGTGTATCATAGTCTTTGAACCTGAAGAAGGAGTTGTTCAGACTCCGAAAGCGCTTGTTATGGACTAATAAATGTAGCTTTTTTACTGTACATGACTGACTAGTGCATTTATAGCACTTAAGGGGACTTATTGCGCAACTGGAGCCCTTTTTTTTTTACTTTTTCCTTGTCTGGGAAATCTTGGGCATGTTTGGGTTTGGGTATACTTGATATAGCTTCTAGCTAAAGGTTTAGGTCTCCCAAAAAAATTCTTCCAATAAAGCGAAAGGGAACCTTATATTGCAGATATGATTAAAACTTCACTTTTAATAGTAGCTAGTAAAATAACCAAAAAAACAAACAAACAAAAGATCTAGTGCACAAAATATTAACGGACCGCCACCATTAATAAGAGATATCGCTAGTAGAAGCTCAAATATCTGCTATTGGGCAGTCCTAGAAAAATGAAGGAGTACTGTAGTCGTAGGGCTACTATGTATCAATAGTCACTAGATCACTACTGCTGATCTTCCTTCAACAAAGGTGCATGTTACCATAATTCATATGCATAAGGTGCGTCTTCCAGCATAAATAGTGGTTGTCATAGTGCAGTAATGACTCTGCTAGTCACTATATCCCAGTGGTACAAGGCCTTGATAGCAGCATACATAGGCAGCAATAGATAGCACGTATCTTAGCAGCATATCATCATAACACTCCGTTCTGCAGCAATTAGTATTGCATTTTCCAGCATAGCAGCAGAAATACTGGTAGCAGCGTCAACAAGCAGCAATAGATAGCACATATCTTAGCAGCATACCGTCATTGTACTCAATTCTGCAACAGTAGATATTGCACTTTCCAACATAGCAGCAGTGATATATAGCAGCAGATTATAGAGTTGGCACCAAAGCAAAATTGATATCATTGCACTTAGCCCTTCAGTTGTGCAGCAGTTATATATTGCACTTAATTCAGTAGCTGCAGATAACTTGCAGTAAGCAGCAGTACAAGCTATTGGTTCCAACATCCATCCATAGTCATTGCACTTAGCCCTATGTGCTGCAGCTGTCCTTCATCTAATCCAATAACAAATGCATTAATAAAGCAGCATAGTTACATATCTTATCATGTCCAGAGCAGGGGTCCTACGCGTTTCCTTTGCCATCAATCATCAGGGACCGACGTCTTGGCTCTTTATTATAGTTTGATCCATGTGCTCATTTCTGTATGTGCGACTCTGGTGGCGGCCGTACAAAGAATATCTCGTTCGCGCTGTTTTTTAAGCTGGTTAGCTCCTCCCCCTACATCACATGACTCCCTCAGTCTGGGTCATACGCGTCATAGACGCACCCCTGACCCATCCCGAGGGTCTGAGATATCACGCTGTAAAGGGAGGAGGTATGTGACGTCAGGTAGCGCTTCACGCCTCGTTCTGACTTGGGAAACTATAGACACCAGTGGTTTGCGTTTCAGATCTCGATATTGATGCCGATCGGGACCGTCTACTCAAACAGGTATATATTAACCATATGTGTACTTCAGCACTCTAGTTCTTTGCAAGTGACATCTAGAGATTAAATTTGTAACTAATTGCAAGACACTTGAGTATTAGTTAATTTGTTTTTCACATTTAAATTGTTGTTTTTATCCATGAGTGTCTGCTGCCCTCGTCATCTTTGTCTCAGTAAGATATAATAGCTATTGGTAAGCCTAGAGACAAGAAAGGGGAGGTGTTATATAAAACAGGCATATGAAATGAAGTCATTAAGCCCTTTTGGCTTGACAGTATCTAATCTAAAGGTCCATTCTGCCTCCCTCTGGAGGAGAGCCCTACGACTACAGTACTCCTTCATTTTTCTAGGACTGCCCAATAGCAGATATTTGAGCTTCTACTAGCGATATCTCTTATTAATGGTGGCGGTCCGTTAATATTTTGTGCACTAGATCTTTTGTTTGTTTGTTTTTTTGGTTATTTTACTAGCTACTATTAAAAGTGAAGTTTTAATCATGTTTGGGTTTGGCCCTCTGTTTTGTGCCTGGGTCCGCTTGTTGTATGATTGTCCTAGGGCTCGTATTCGCACTAACCTAGATGTTTCGGCTTCCTTCCTTCTGGGACAAAGCAGGGGTGTCCACTATCTCCCTTCCTTTTTGCGCTGGCGATCGAGCCTTTGGCGGCGGCTATACGTAGAGATCCCACAATCTGTGGCATTCCCAGGGGGTCCATTGTAGATGCTGATGACACATTGGTGTATTTAGCAGATGCAGAGGGCTCCTTCGTTTCTTTAATTAACCTACTTGATAGGTTTAGCTCTGTTTCAGGATTGCAGGTAAATTGGGTTAAATCCTCTCTCATGGCACTCTTACCTGATATTGTACTTCCCTCCTCTCTCCCGGCAGGGGTACAGGCAGTCTCCTGCTTCAGGTATCTCGGGATAGAGGTCTCTGCAACTATAGAGGAATATATGACCCTGAATTTAGACCCGTTCTTGACCTCCACAGTTGAACGGTTGAATGCCTGGTCCTCTCTCCCTAGCTGGAAGGATTAATATTTTTTAAATGATTTATTTCCCTAAATTTCTTTATTACTTCCATCTGGCTCCTGTGACTCCCTCCCCCCCTAAGAAATATTTTAATAGACTGTGTGGTTCTCTGGGATCCTTCTATTGGCAGGGGAAGTCTCCCAGGCTTGGTCGGGTTCTTCTTCAGGCTCCTAAACAGAGAGGTGGTGCCAATCCCAATGTCTATAACTATTTTCTTGCCTCTCAGTTGGTCTGTGCAGCGTGGTGGATTGACCAGGATCTGTCAAACTCGATGACTGCCTTGCCTGGAGCACTGATGGGTTCATATGAAGCTCTCACTAACTCACTATACAGGTACCATTCTCGTTCCTCTTATCCTCTTCCCTTGCAAACTATAGCTAAAGTGTGGTCCCTGGTGTTGAGTAAATTTCCGCAGCCTTTGGTGTCTCCTAGGGCACCCCTGTGGGGGAATGTACATTTACCTCACCTTCATGGGTTACAGGAGGCCCGTTTCTGGGGTTCTCATGGAGTCAGGTTCGTGATTCACTTGCTCCGAGAGGATCAGGATTTCTTGTCCTTTGCGGAAATGAAAGAACGTTATGGTGTCCCTGGCAGTGCCTTTTATAGGAATCTTCAGCGGAGGCAGGCGGCTCAAGCATAATTTGGCTCCCTGACATTTACCCCTGTGTTTTCTGAGGTGGAGATTCTCCTGGGCACTGCAGATCTCACTAAACCTCTTACCCAGTCCTATGCTCTCCTTCAGACACTGGGGCCTAGCCTGTTCTCGAATGCTTATCATAAATGGGTGGCTGATATTCCTGATCTGTCTGAGCGCCAGTGGAAGGAAGTTGAGGGCTCATGTTACTCCCCGGTGGTGAGTAGTAGGGATCTGTAGATTCAGTCTCGGTATGTTTTGAGGTTATATTAAACCCCTGCTAAGCTTAAATGTATTTGGGTTTCCCTGTCTGACTTATGTTTTCGTTGTTCTGTGGAGGTAGGTACCTTCCTGCATGCGGTTTGGGAGTGTCCAGTTATAGCCTCTTTTTGAAGGGAAGTAATGGGTTTTTTGGCAGACAATCTAGATTTTCCCTTCCTGCTTACCCCGGTGGTGTGCTTGCTGGGAGTCATAAATGAGTCTCTGGTTTGCATGGACGTATATTGATCCGAGTCTTGCTATTCTGTGCCTGTAAAGTGGTAGTAATGACCTGGAAGGATGCTTCACCTCCTCCTTTGTCTCGCTGGCTGAACCTGGTAAATATATTTGTCCCATTGTAACAAGCCTTGTATATGTAGGTGCCCGAAGAAATTAGACAGGGTGTGGACTCCATGGCTTTTATTGGATGTTTCAGCTGACCAGCCGTCTGGAGTGGTCCATTAGGTTCCCTATAACAGGATATTAATATTGTAGGGGGGCTTTTGGAGTCATTGGGATGTGTGGGTGTGAATGAATGCTTGTCTCGTGGTGTGGGACTCTTCTGGAAGGTACCGGGGATTCTCTTTCCTTATGTGCTTAGTTGCCTTTCCCGTTTATGATATCCCGGTCACTGTGCTGGAGTTAACCTGTGGGCCTCCGGAGGCACCTGTTGCTTGTTACTAGAGATGAGCGAACTTACAGTAAATTCGATTCGTCACAAACTTCTCGGCTCGGCAGTTGATGACTTATCCTGCATAAATGAGTTCAGCTTTCAGGTGCTCCGGTGGGCTGGAAAAGGTGGATACAGTCCTAGGAGACTCTTTCCTAGGACTGTATCCCCCTTTTCCAGCCCATGGGAGCACCGGAAAGCTGAACTAATTTATGCAGGATAAGTCATCAACTGCTGAGCCGAGAAGTTTGTGACGAATCGAATTTACTGTAAGTTCGCTCATCTCTACTTGTTACACTTTCTTGTTGTATTTCTTTATTGTATGCAAAACAAAAAAGTTAATACTTAAAAAAATATATATATACACATGTAGCTGAGCTGTATGACATGACATCGCTGGATCGGTGACTACGTTCTAAAAGAAAACGTTTATTAACAATTGGTAACAAGTTTGGAGATGCAGTATATGATATATGTATAAATGTCAGATATCCTATGTACATGGTAATATATAGATGTGTTGTCTGCATCATTTACTGCTCTGAATTGGCTTCTCTCCTGTGTGAGTTCTTTGATGCTGAAGAAGAGCTGATTTCCAAGTAAAACATTTCCCACATTCTGAGCATAAAAATGGTTTCTCTCCTGTGTGAGTTCTTTGATGACTTATAAGGTTTGGTTTCCGAGTATAACATTTCCCACATTCTGAACATGAAAATAGCTTCTCCTCTGTGTGAGTTCTTTGGTGTTTTTTAAGATTTGATATTTTAGTAAAACATTTCCTACATTCTGAACATGAAAATGGCTTCTTATCTGTGTGAGATTTTTCATGTTCAACGAGAGTTGATTTGTAAGTAAAACTTTTTCCACATGCTGAGCATGAAAATGGCTTCTCCCCTGTGTGAGTTCTTTGATGTTTAAGAAGATTTGCTTTCTCAGTAAAATATTTCCCACATTCTGAACATGAAAATGGTTTATCCACTGTGTGACATCTCTGATGTTTAAAAAGATTTGCTTTATCAGTAAAACATTTCTCACATTCCGAACATGAAAATGGCTTCTCCCCTGTGTGAGTTCTTTGATGTTGAACAAGATGTGATTTCTGAGTAAAACATTTTCTACATTCTGAACATGAATATGGCTTCTCCCCTGTGTGAGTTCTTTTATGTACAATAAGACCTGATTCAAAAGGAAAACATTTCCCACATTCTGAACATGAAAATGACTTCACTCCTGTGTGATATCTCTGATGTCTAACAAGACTTGATTTAGAAATAAAGCATTTCCCACATTCTGAGCATGAATATGGTTTCCTTCCTGTATGAGCTCATTGATGTCCAACACCCCTTCTGTGACTTTTATTTTGCTGAACATCCTGTGATGACTGAGAAGACAGGACCTGTATATAAGGATGAGATGACAGATCTTGGCTGTGAAGGGCTGAGGGTGTATCTGGGATAATGGAATGTTCTTCATATGTATCTTGTGTGATATCATCATCTGCTTTATAATCTGAAGATATAAGATTCTCCTCTGATCTCCTGGTACAAGAATCTGCAGAGAATAACACACATTTTATTATCAAAATTAACTCCTTAACAACCCAGGACACTTTTGTATTTCTAAGCAATAGCACTTTGTAAATCCACCCTTCATTTTTAAATAAGATTTACTGCAAAACTGAAGAAAGATAGTTACTATGATAGCGGAGCAGCCATACAACAGTGGTGTCAAACTGTGGCCCTACACATACGGCAAAACGTATACTCCCAGCAGGCCTGGACACCAAAAGTTTTGTCTGCCTCCTCTAGAGGATGCACACTGTCCTCGAAAGGTAAATCAAGGCTTCCCTCTCATGGTATCCCTTAGTGCGGTGGCTTTGAAACTGCGGCCTTCCAAATGTTGCAAAACTTAACTCCCAGCATGCCCGGGAGCTGAAGTTTTGCAAGATCTGGGTTTGACACCACTGCCTTACAAGGATCAGGGACACCCGTCTTTGACAACCATGTGGACACAGCCTCAGGGAAAATCACTGCTATGGGGCCCGATGAGGGACCAAATGACTGTGCCCCCCAATCCACCTGACCCCGCAGGTTATAATGGAGCAGTCATCAAAACCGCCCCCTTTATTATCCTCATGCCAGCCAGAGAATTCAGGTAAAGGATAGGGCAGTGGTTCTCCCCCAGGGGTACTTAGCAATTCTCCAGGGGGTATTTGAAAAAACTCAGTAATGGCAGCCACAGCCACTGGTTACTGGTCTGGACCACCTTGAAAGAAATGGTCGGCCGACGTCACTGCACCGAGGAGCAGGAGGACAGCAAAGGGGAAGAGCGGGCACTGGGTGCTGTGGGCAGGAACTACCATAAGCTTTGTTGCTCCACTCCTTCAACTATATATGGGGACAGTTTGGGGGCCAACAGCTATATTTGGGGGTACAGAGGAAGTCTTACAACTTTAAGGGGACACAAAGCGGGTCCTATTATTGTGAGTGACAATAAACATGGGGAGTCTGTAAATAGATGGATATTGTACTGCAGAAAGGAGCCAAAATGTTTGTTTGTCTGGTTTTGTGAAAACGTATGTATGGGAGAAATCTTCATGGCGGTCTAGGCCAGATAGTGAAGATAAGAAAACAACCCCGGTTAGAGAAGATGTCACCTGTAAATCGGGGGACTGGGGGGGATAGGGAAAGGAACAGGTGGCGTGTTATAGAGGAAAGTAAAGCATATGAATTATACTATAATCATTACAAAATGTCTCTAATATGGGGGGACAATTTTTGGGGAATGGGCTGTCAAGGGGCACTCAGGCAAATAAAGAACCAATGGGATAGGAGATACGTTATATATCACGGGGGTCCGACGCTTGGGACTCCTTGCGATCTCCTGAACGGGGCCCTGGCAGTCTGCTTGAAGGGGGCGGACCAAACCCTGCATGGAGCGGCGGCTGACACTCCCCCTCCATGTATCCCATAGAGATACATGGAGGGGGTATGTCTGCCGCGGCATCCTGTGGGGGTCAGAACGGGCGCTTCCGGCAGACTGCTGGGGCCCCATTCAGGAGATCACGGGGAGTCCAAAGGGTGGGACCCCCGTGATCTATAATGTATCCCCTATCCTGTCTAGGCAGAGTATAAAATGTTTGTCTTTTGTCTATTTACACGTATAGAAAGACTTATGTCCTAATAACGTTAGTGAAGTTTTCCAGGAACCAAGTTATAAGAGGAACCTTTATTTTTAATGATTTTCGCTCTCGGCTCGCCAGCCGCACCTATACCTCCATTTGGACCCCCACAGGTGACCCGAACAGGAACATTTCTGTATCAGAGGGAAAGAATAAAGGGATTTAGAAGGGTACTCCACTGCTAGACATCTTATCCAAAGGATGGGGGATAAGATGTCTGATTGCGGGGGTTCGGCTGCTGGGGACCCCCATGATCTCCCGCAGCACCTCCCCATTCTAAACAAAAGCCAGATTCCTGTAGCAGTGGTCGTGTCGTCATGGCCATTCCCCCTCGTGTTGTCGCACCCCCTCCCATAGACAGGAATGGAGGGGGTGTGGCCATGTATCTCCAGCTCTTCCATAGATCTCCCAGCAGCAGGACCCCTGTGATCAGACATCTTATCCCCTATCCTTTAGATAAGATGATTAGAGGCGGAGTAACCCTTTAAAGGCCAGTGCACATACCATTCATCAGAAGAAGGGTCATGCATGAAACTTGCTGGGTGTCCTACGGTGGCCTTGAATCCTGTGGATAGTGGATATATGTTTGATCACTGGGGTCCGACCACTGAGACCCCCACGATCTCCATCCTGGTATCCTGTTTGTGTATCTCCGGCTCTCCCATAGAGATTTATGGAGAGACATGTCGGGCACCTCTTAGTGCGGTGGTGGACAATAATCCCTGCACGGAGCGGAGGTCACCTGTGCCTGGAGAGATCGGGGGTGCCAGGCAGGAGATCATGGGGGTCTCGGCGGCCGGACCCCCATGATCAGACAATTATTCCCTCTCCTCAGAATTCTTTGGAAGGTACCAACGCCATCTTGTGTAGCGGTTCGGACATAAGTTTGCAGCTTCTTTGTCGCTGACTGACCCCTGGTAGGACCCATAGCTGGGCTAACTGAACTAAGGCTTTTCGGGGTCTTTGGGGCAGAAGAAAGTGTCCAGGACAATTAAAGACATGGGATCTATGCAGAGTTACTACAACGAGTCCGCTCAGCGTACAAAAGGGAAGAGAACGACGTCACCTGTTTGCCCTGAAGTCCCAAAGATTCCAGTTACACTAATACTTCCGAAAAATATTATTGCAGCCGGTGACTTAATAGAATCTGTGACCCTTCTCTGTGTTTAGTGGTTACTACTCACCTGGGCGGTTACCTGTAGGAATGTCCTCCTTATACTGCTCATCACCGCTCACATCTGTCTCTTCTTCTACTTTTACTATTATGTCTGGAGCATTAATATAGATCAGATCTTTCCCTGTAGGAATGTCCCCCTTAAACTGCTCATCACCGCTCACATCTGTCTCCTCTTCTTCCTTTATATCTGTCATATTAATATAGATCAGATCTTTCTCTGTAAGAATGTCCTCCTTATACTGCTCAGTACTGCTCACATCTGTCTCTTCTTCTTCCCTTATGTCTGTAGCATTAATCGAGATGAGATCTTCCCCTGTAGGAATGTCCTCCTTATACTGCTTATCACCGCTCACATCTGTATCTTCATCTTTTATATCTGTAGGATTAATATAGGTCAGATCTTTCCCTGTAGGAATGTCCTCCTTATACTGCTTATCACCGCTCACATCTGTATCTTCATCTTTTATATCTGTAGGATTAATATAGATCAGATATTTCCCTGTGGTAATGTCCTCCATATTCTTCTCATCAAGAGGACGGGGACACCTCTCTGGTGCTGTTCTCTTACTGGATCTGACTGTAGGGAACACATACAGAGACTGAATTCATTCTTTACATACAAATAATGAGAGGACGTGTGTATATAGTCATGTCTATTACCTGGTGATGTGAGGGGCTGCTGATCCTCCATCATGACCTGATCCTTGTACTGATCCTTGTGTCCTTCTACATACTCCCACTCCTCCATGGAAAAAATAGACCGCCACGTCCTGACACCTTATAGGAACCTGACACATAATGATACAGTCATCACCAGACCCCTCCATTACTGTATAAAGTCCCAGCAGTGTCACCTCTCCAGTCATCACCAGACCCTCCATTACTGTTTAATGTCCCAGCATTCCCAGCAGTGTCACCTCTCCAGTCATCACCAGACCCCTCCATTACTGTATAATGTCCCAGCATTCCCAGCAGTGTCACCTCTCCAGTCATCACCAGACCCCTCCATTACTGTATAATGTCCCAGCAGTGTCACCTCTCCAGTCATCACCAGACCCCTCCAATACTGTATAATGTCCCAGCATTCCCAGCAGTGTCACCTCTCCAGTCGTCACCAGACCCCTCCATTACTGTATAATGTCCCAGCATTCCCAGCAGTGTCACCTCTCCAGTCATCACCAGACCCCTCCATTACTGTATAATGTCCCAGCAGTGTCACCTCTCCAGTCATCACCAGACCCCTCCAATACTGTATAATGTCCCAGCATTCCCAGCAGTGTCACCTCTCCAGTCGTCACCAGATTCCTCCATTACTGTATAATGTCCCAGCAGTGTCACCTCTCCAGTCATCACCAGACCCCTCCATTACTGTATAATGTCCCAGCAGTGTCACCTCTCCAGTCATCACCAGACCCCCTCCATTACTGTATAATGTCCCAGCAGTGTCACCTCTCCAGTCATCACCAGACCCCCTCCATTACTGTATAATGTCCCAGCAGTGTCACCTCTCCAGTCATCACCAGACCCCTCCATTACTGTATAATGTCCCAGAAGGGTCACCTCTCCAGTTATCACCAGACCCCTCCATTACTGTATAATATCCCAGCAGGGTCACCTCTCAGTTATCACCAGACTCCTCCATTACTGTATAATGTCCCAGCAGTGTCACCTCTCCAGTCATCACCAGACCCCTCCATTACTGTATAATGTCCCAGCATTCCCAGCAGTGTCACCTCTCCAGTCATCACCAGACCCCTCCATTACTGTATAATGTCCCAGCAGTGTCACCTCTCCAGTCATCACCAGACCCCTCCATTACTGTATAATGTCCCAGCATTCCCAGCAGTGTCACCTCTCCAGTCATCACCAGACCCCTCCATTACTGTATAAAGTCCCAGCAGTGTCACCTCTCCAGTCATCACCAGACCCTCCATTACTGTTTAATGTCCCAGCATTCCCAGCAGTGTCACCTCTCCAGTCATCACCAGACCCCTCCATTACTGTATAATGTCCCAGCATTCCCAGCAGTGTCACCTCTTCAGTCATCACCAGACCCCTCCATTACTGTATAATGTCCCAGCATTCCCAGCAGTGTCACCTCTCCAGTCATCACCAGACCCCTCCATTACTGTATAATGTCCCAGCAGTGTCACCTCTCCAGTCATCACCAGACCCCTCCAATACTGTATAATGTCCCAGCATTCCCAGCAGTGTCACCTCTCCAGTCGTCACCAGACCCCTCCATTACTGTATAATGTCCCAGCAGTGTCACCTCTCCAGTCATCACCAGACCCCTCCATTACTGTATAATGTCCCAGCAGTGTCACCTCTCCAGTCATCACCAGACCCCCTCCATTACTGTATAATGTCCCAGCAGTGTCACCTCTCCAGTCATCACCAGACCCCTCCATTACTGTATAATGTCCCAGAAGGGTCACCTCTCCAGTTATCACCAGACCCCTCCATTACTGTATAATGTCCCAGAAGGGTCACCTCTCCAGTTATCACCAGACCCCTCCATTACTGTATAATGTCCCAGAAGGGTCACCTCTCCAGTTATCACCAGACCCCTCCATTACTGTATAATATCCCAGCAGGGTCACCTCTCAGTTATCACCAGACTCCTCCATTACTGTATAATGTCCCAGCAGTGTCACCTCTCCAGTCATCACCAGACCCCTCCATTACTGTATAATGTCCCAGCATTCCCAGCAGTGTCACCTCTCCAGTCATCACCAGACCCCTCCATTACTGTATAATGTCCCAGCAGTGTCACCTCTCCAGTCATCACCAGACCCCTCCATTACTGTATAATGTCCCAGCATTCCCATCAGTGTCACCTCTCCAGTCATCACCAGACCCCTCCATTACTGTATAATGTCCCAGCAGTGTCACCTCTCCAGTCATCACCAGACCCCTCCATTACTATATAATGTCCCAGCAGTGTCACCTCTCCAGTCATCACCAGACCCCTCCATTACTGTATAATGTCCCAGCAGGGTCACCTCTCCAGTCATCACCAGACCCCTCCATTACTGTATAATGTCCCAGCAGGGTCACCTCTCCAGTCAGCAGCTCCATCATCTTGTTGATGAGTTCTCGGATCTTCTGTTCATCCATTTCCTCATGTATCAGGGAGTGACTGCGCCCACTAGAGGACTTCTTCACTACTGTGTAATCCTGTGTATGGAGAGACACATTAATATCACTACATACATTCCCAGAATCCCTCACCTCTCCAGTCATATCCATCTGTAATTACATAGATAAGAATGAGGTCATGTGACATCACTCCCAGAATCCCTCACCTCTCCAGTCATATCCATCTGTTATTACATAGATAAGAATGAGGTCATGTGACATCACTCCCAGAATCCCTCACCTCTCCAGTCATATCCATCTGTTATTAGATAGATAAGAATGAGGTCATGTGACATCACTCCCAGAATCCCTCACCTCTCCAGTCATAGCCATCTGTTATTACATAGATAAGAATGAGGTCATGTGACATCACTCCCAGAATCCCTCACCTCTCCAGTCATATCCATCTGTTATTACATAGATAAGAATGAGGTCATGTGACATCACTCCCAGAATCCCTCACCTCTCCAGTCATATCCATCTGTTATTACATAGATAAGAATGAGGTCATGTGAAATCACTCCCAGAATCCCTCACCTCTCCAGTAAGACGGAAGAGTATCTGTAGGGTGAGGTTTATGATCCTGTCGGCCATCTTGTTCCTGTCTCTCTCCATGGTTGATGGGTCATCCAGGAGAATTCTCTTATATAGAAGACATCAGCAGAGGATCCTGGATTGGAGAAACCTGAAGGGAAGAAGAGGAGACGATGATAAACCGCACCAGATTCTATGGAGAAATAAAATCCATTTCCTGGAGATAATCTGGGGAAACATCTGAGGAGACATTATAGTCACAATAATGGAGGCTGTAAACCTAGTCAGGGTCCATCATAGTCTGTGGTGGAGTCATGGGGGATGGGTAGAATATGGAGACAGGAATCCACTGCCCATGTTATCCAGGAAATACCAGAAGCCACGAGTGGTGAGAAGAGGGAAATGGTGGACAAAGTGTCTGTATGCATACGTATACGCTTATTGTGAGCGGCTTTACCTCATCTCACCTTCTCTCATAGTGGACCGAGGACATCTAGACCTGATATTCCTTCATTGTATGTATCCCACTGCAAACAAACCATTGTGCCTCCCCCTTAGGGGGTGTAAAGACTTCTTTATGTCGGGAGTGCCCACATTATGGATCCTTTTCATCTGGAACACGTTGTTTGTGGTAACAAAGGGGATGGAAAAGAGGGGCCCCGAGCAGAGATGGGAGAATCCTGAGGAGAGACCATATGTTATCGCTGTGCCTCGTGTGCAGGCTGTGCGGCCGTAAGGAAGGAGGTAGAAGCAGCCACCGGGACCACAGTGGTGGCCATCTTAGATTGCTGTATGGAAGAAATGGCTAGTACCCCGGGAAGACATTAACCAGATGACAGGTTGAGCAGGGAGGTGACCTGCAGCCCTTCACTATACAAACACGCCCCTTCCATAGACCTGCATTGAGAGGGCGTAACGGAACAAGGGGTGTGGCTATGCAAGCACAACCCTCGCTCCCATCGTTCGGAACACTCGGGCAGCAGAGTACACCTTTAATGGGTTAATCATTAGCGGGGAGTCCTGGCTGCTTATAGCTCCTAAGCTCTAAATCCCATATGGGGCGCAGGGCGTAAATGTACCGCATGTTCTTAAAGGAGTTCTGTAGTAAAAAAATAACCAACGGATAGGGGACAAGTTATAGATCGCGGGGGTCTGACTGCTGGGACCCCCTGCAATCTCTTGTAAGGGGCCCCGACAGTCTGCAGAAAGAGGGCGTGCCAACCCCTGCACAGAGTGGTGGCCAAAACGCCCCCTCCATGTATCCCTTAGAAATACATGAAGAGGGAGCTTTGGCAGCTGCTTCCTGTGGGGGTCAGATCGCCTGCTTCCTGCAAACTGCTGGGCCCCCATACAGGAGATAGCGGGGGATCCCAGCTGTCAGGCATCTGCAATCTATAACTTATGTTATTTTACACTGTACTAGTCCTTTAAGGGTAAATATTAAACATCCCCAATAATCTTGATCTGATGGTGACCGCACACACATACCTGTATCTGTAGAGGAGCCGTGTGCTTACAGGACCTGCGATGATGTCACCGTCATGTGATCAGTCACAGGGAGGAGGAGGAGTCACATGATCAGGGGCTGCTGCTCTGAGAGATCTCCACACACAACACAACAGCAGTGACTGCCCCACCAGGACCTGCTCTGTATCTGCTACATGCTGGAGGTGTAGGACCTGTGATGATGTCACAATCATGTGACCAGTACCCATTTCGGGGGGGGGGGGGGAGTTTAGCAGTATAGATGTTACTGTGGCAGAAGGACCTGTGGGGTGGATCATGTGACAGTAGTGGGCGGGGTTGAGCAGTGTTGGAGAGGAGATTGTAGTTGAAGGACCTGTGATAATGATCATGTGACAGTAGAGTCCTGCATACACCGAGCAGATGAGCCTAGAGCAGCAGCCTGTGATCATGTGACTCCTCCTCCTCCATGTGACTGATCACATGACGGTGACATCATCGCAGGTCCTGTAAGTACACGGCTCCTCTACAGATACAGGTATGTGTGTTCTCTCCCTGTCAGGATTCTCTTATGCCCCTCCAGCAGCACAGATGGTATATTCCTCCCCCCCGCACACTGGTATGACCCATGCATTGTACTGACAATAAAACCTTACAAGGGTTAATCGCACCCCCTCCCCTATATAGAGGCCGATCCCCTCATCCTGTGATTTCTCCTTTGGGGATTATTTTTATGTATTTTTGTGTTTTTTACTTTAATAATATTTTATCTTTGCTCCTGGTGAGAGAAGGGTTAATATATTGTCTTGTTTCTGCTGCTGTTTGTGTTATTCCGCCATCTTTACTCATTTCCTATATCTCCGCCCAGTTGGCCCCCAGCTAGAAGCCCCGCCCTCCTGTCCTTGTGGCCCTATTCCTGTTATGTCTTTACCTCTAATATGTCAGGTTCTTCTTCTCCTTCTGGTTCTCTCCCCGCGGTGTCCACATGTCTCCCCGGCCGCCGCCATCTTGTAGAAGGAGGT
This sequence comes from Hyla sarda, assembly GCF_029499605.1. Lineage (NCBI taxonomy): Eukaryota > Metazoa > Chordata > Amphibia > Anura > Hylidae > Hyla > Hyla sarda. The sequence goes on from NW_026610650.1 coordinate 195,835, forward strand.
TTATGGAGAACTGGGCCGACTCCTCTGTGGATCCAGGCTCTGCCGACACGCCCCCTCCCATAGAGATGAAAGGAGGGGGTGTGGCTGTGACATCACAAGGGGGTGTGGCTGTGACGTGACACAATGAACCCCTATAAAGGTGACTCCGCCCCCAGACATCTTCTCCTCTCTCTGGGGGAGGGGACAGACATTGATCTATAGATAAAATATAGTAAAATGATACATTAACCCTTCATCTCCCACATCCTATAAATCTTCCCATCTCCTCCGGCTCTGGTGTCCAAGGTGATAGATTAGTCGCCATCCATGAGTCTCATGATAGATTCTACCAGACGTGGCCCCCGTGGATGTGATTCCAGGACACTGTGGAGTCGCCGTCCTGTTGTGTCCTCCAGCGTGTTCTCTGCTATATTGCTGGGTCATGTGATTGGTCGTCCATTCCCGCCTTATGCTCCTCCCCCCCTTGTTTCCCTTCACCCTCTATCCTCCCTTTTCCTTCTCTTTTCTTTACGTTTACCTTCTTGTCTTTCTTTTCGTGTTCTCGGTGTTTGTTGTTCTGTATTTGATTCTTTGCCGCCAAAGATTCTGAAAGATTTTCTGGTAAATTTCCGAGGACGTCATCATAGAGGAGAACTCATCCGAAATCATTGTGACTATAATGTCTCCTCAGATGTTTCCCCAGATTATCTCCAGGAAATGGATTTTATTTCTCCATAGAATCTGGTGCGGTTTATCATCGTCTCCTCTTCTTCCCTTCAGGTTTCTCCAATCCAGGATCCTCTGCTGATATCTTCTATATAAGAGAATTCTCCTGGATGACCCATCAACCATGGAGAGAGACAGGAACAAGATGGCCGACAGGATCATAAACCTCACCCTACATATACTCTTCCGGCTTACTGGAGAGGTGAGGGATTCTGGGAGTGATGTCACATGACCTCATTCTTATTTATGTAATAACAGATGGATATGACTGGAGAGGTGAGGGATTCTGGGAGTGATGTCACATGACCTCATTCTTATCTATGTAATAACAGATGGATATGACTGTAGAGGTGAGGGATTCTGGGAGTGATGTCACATGACCTCATTCTTATCTATGTAATAACAGATGGATATGACTGGAGAGGTGAGGGATTCTGGGAGTGATGTCACATGACCTCATTCTTATCTATATAATAACAGATGGATATGACTGGAGAGGTGAGGGATTCTGGGAGTGATGTCACATGACCTCATTCTTATCTATGTAATAACAGATGGATATGACTGGAGAGGTGAGGGATTCTGGGAGTGATGTCACATGACCTCATTCTTATCTATATAATAACAGAAGGATATGACTGGAGAGGTGAGGGATTCTGGGAGTGATGTCACATGACCTCATTCTTATCTATGTAATAACAGATGGATATGACTGGAGAGGTGAGGGATTCTGGGAATGTATGTAGTGATATTAATGTGTCTCTCCATACACAGGATTACACAGTAGTGAAGAAGTCATCTTGTGGGCGCTGTTGGGCCCCTGTGTGTGAAGGATGGGGAATAACCCTGAGTCCAATCCCGGGGCCCCCACCTCACTCCCTGATACATGAGGAAATGGATGAACAGAAGATCCGAGAACTCATCAACAAGATGATGGAGCTGCTGACTGGAGAGGTGACCCTGCTGGGATATTATACAGTAATGGAGGGGTCTGGTGATGACTGGAGAGGTGACACTGCTGGGAAATTATACAGTAATGGAGGGGTCTGGTGATGACTGGAGAGGTGACACTGCTGGGACATTATACAGTAATGGAGGGGTCTGGTGATGACTGGAGAGGTGACACTGCTGGGACATTATACAGTAATGGAGGGGTCTGGTGATGACTGGAGAGGTAACACTGCTGGGACATTATACAGTAATGGAGGGGTCTGGTGATGACTGGAGAGGTGACACTGCTGGGAATGCTGGGACATTATACAGTAATGGAGGGTCTGGTGATGACTGGAGAGGTGACACTGCTGGGAATGCTGGGACATTATACAGTAATGGAGGAGTCTGGTGATGACTGGAGAGGTGACACTGCTGGGACATTATACAGTAACGGAGGGGTCTGGTGATGACTGGAGAGGTGACACTGCTGGGACATTATACAGTAATGGAGGGGTCTGGTGATGACTGGAGAGGTGACACTGCTGGGACATTATACAGTAATGGAGGGGTCTGGTGATGACTGGAGAGGTGAGACTGCTGGGACATTATACAGTAATGGAGGGGTCTGGTGATGACTGGAGAGGTGACACTGCTGGGACATTATACAGTAATGGAGGGGTCTGGTGATGACTGGAGAGGTGACACTGCTGGGACATTATACAGTAATGGAGGGGTCTGGTGATGACTGGAGAGGTGACACTGCTGGGACATTATACAGTAATGGAGGGGTCTGGTGATGACTGGAGAGGTGACACTGCTGGGACATTATACAGTAATGGAGGGGTCTGGTGATGACTGGAGAGGTGACACTGCTGGGACATTATACAGTAATGGAGGGGTCTGGTGATGACTGGAGAGGTGACACTGCTGGGAATGCTGGGACATTATACAGTAATGGAGGGGTCTGGTGATGACTGGAGAGGTGACACTGCTGGGACATTATACAGTAATGGAGGGGTCTGGTGATGACTGGAGAGGTGACACTGCTGGGAATGCTGGGACATTATACAGTAACACCACTGGAGGGGTCGGGTGATGACTGTATCATTGTGTGTCAGGTTCCTATAAGGTGTCAGGACGTGGCGGTCTATTTCTCCATGGAGGAGTGGGAGTATGTAGAAGGACACAAGGATCAGTATAAGGATCAGGTCATGATGGAGGATCAGCAGCCCCTCACATCACCAGGTAATAGACATGACTATATACACACGTCCTCTCATTATTTGTATGTAAAGAATGAATTCAGTCTCTGTATGTGTTCCCTACAGTCAGATCCAGTAAGAGAACAGCACCAGAGAGGTGTCCCCTTCCTCTTCTTCCACTGGATGATCAGGTAGATGGAGATAATCCCTATGATCTGTAGAAGGGCTGTGAAGCTCTTGTGGTCAGTCCCCTCACCCTCCATGACTCCTCATCTCCTGCTCATCTATAACATCCCACGTGACTTCTCCTACTGTCTGATGACTTTACTATATTTATTTTACATCATATGAATCAGGGAGAAGATCCGAATAATATTAATGCTCCAGAGACAGATGTGAGCGGTGATGAGCAGTATAAGGAGGACATTCCTACAGAGAAAGATCTGATCTTTATTAATGCTACAGACATGAAGGAAGAACAAGAGACATATGAGAGCGGAAACGAACAGTATAAGGAGGACATTCCTACAGGGAAAGATCTGATCTATTCTACAGACATAAAGGATGAAGAAGAGACATATGTGAGTGGTGATGAGCAGTTTAAGGAGGACATTCCTACAGGAAAAGATATGGACAATAATAATGCTACAGACATGAAGGAAGAAGAAGAGACAGATGTGAGCGGTGATGAACAGTATAAGGAGGACATTCCTACAGGTAACCGTCCAGGTGAGTAGCAACAACTTAAAGGGGTATTCCAGGAAAAAACTTTTTTTATATATATCAACTGGCTGTAGAAAGTTAAACAGATTTGTAAATTACTTCTATTAAAAAAATCTTAATCCTTTTTCAGTACATATGAGCTGCTGAAGTTGAGTTGTTCTTTTCTGTCTAAGTCCTCTCTGATGACATCTGTCCCGGGAAACGCCCAGTTTAGAAGCAAATC